>NC_069505.1:412357243-412547243 GCF_027579735.1 Bombina bombina
GCAGAAGTGAGAGGGAGAGAATTCCAGAGACAGAATGAGACAGAGCAGAAGTGAGAGGGGAGAGAGTGCCAGAGACAGAATGAGACAGAGCAGAAGTGAGAGGGGAGAGAGTGCCAGAGACAGAATGAGACAAAGGGGAGAGTTGTTAAGGAAAAAGTGTGAGACAGATACAGCAAATAAATTAGATATTTGCTAGAGAGAGGCTATAAGAGTAGGAGAGATTGTGGGAGGTTAGAGTGAGAGCAGACAGAGGGCCGTTGACTGCTGTATAAGGAGACAGTGAGCAACACTAAGGGGCAAAATAAAGACTATGGGGGAAATAAAAAGGGCGAGAGAATGATATTAAGGAATGGGGTACCCATCAGATGAGAGTGCTGTAGAAGATAGAGGGAGCGGAGACAGGGAACCAATAGAGCGCTGGAGTAATGACACAAGCTGGGATTAATGGGGGAGGCAGACGGGGAGAGGTTTGAATAGAGGAGAAGAGTAAAGGGAAATCTGGTTATATTCGGGGGTTTATAGGGGGCCTAGACAGAGGATGAGAATAAATAAAGTTTGTGCTTTGGGGCAGCCCTGGTATCTGCAGAGGAAGCTGCCAGAGCTGTTTGTCAGGTTGCATTTGACCTTGGGTGACCTTGATGGCTCATAGAGACCTTTAGTGCCAGCCTCTCTCACACACTAATACACCATAACATGTACACACAGCGGTGCCAGCCTCTCTCACACACTAATACACCATAACATGTACACACAGCAGTGCCAGCCTCTCTCACACACTATTACACCATAACATGCACACACAGCAGTGCCAGCCTCTCTCACACACTAATACACCATAACATGTACACACAGCGGTGCCAGCCTCTCTCACACACTAATACACCATAACATGTACACACAGCAGTGCCAGCCTCTCTCACACACTATTACACCATAACATGTACACACAGCAGTGCCAGCCTCTCTCATACACTAATACACCATAACATGTACACACAGCAGTGCCAGCCTCTCTCACACACTAATACACCATAACATGTACACACAGCAGTGCCAGCCTCTCTCACACACTACTACACCATAACATGTACACACAGCAGTGCCAGCCTCTCTCACATACTACTACACCATAACATGTACACACAGCAGTGCCAGCCTCTCTCACACACTAATACACCATAACATGTACACACAGCAGTGCCAGCCTCTCTCACACACTAATACACCATAACATGTACACACAGCAGTGCCAGCCTCTCTCACACACTAATACACCATAACATGTACACACAGCAGTGCCAGCCTCTCTCACACACTACTACACCATAACATGTACACACAGCAGTGCCAGCCTCTCTCACACACTACTATACCATAACATGCACACACAGCAGTGCCAGCCTCTCTCACACACTATTACACCATAACATGTACACACAGGAGTGCCAGCCTCTCTCACACACTAATACACCATAACATGTACACACAGCAGTGCCAGCCTCTCTCACACACTAATACACCATAACATGTACACACAGCAGTGCCAGCCTCTCTCACACACTACTACACCATAACATGTACACACAGCAGTGCCAGCCTCTCTCACACACTACTACACCATAAAATGTACACACAGCAGTGCCAGCCTCTCTCACACACTACTACACCATAACATGTACACACAGCAGTGCCAGCCTCTTTCACACACTAATACACCATAACATGTACACACAGCAGTGCCAGCCTCTCTCACACACTAATACACCATAACATGTACACACAGCAGTGCCAGCCTCTCTCACACACTACTTCACATTAACATGTACACACAGCAGTGCCAGCCTCTCTCACACACTACTACACCATAACATGTACACACAGCAGTACCAGCCTCTCTCACACACTACTACACCATAAAATGTACACACAGCAGTGCCAGCCTCTCTCACACACTACTACACCATAACATGTACACACAGCAGTGCCAGCCTCTCTCACACACTACTACACCATAACATGTACACACAGCAGTGCCAGCCTCTCTCACACACTACTACACCATAAAATGTACACAGCAGTGCCAGCCTCTCTCACACACTACTACACCATAACATGTACACACAGTAGTGTCAGTCTCTTACACACTACTACACCATAACATGTACACACAGCGGTGTCAGCCTCTTACACACTACTACACCATAACATGTACACACAGCAGTGCCAGCCTCTCTCACACACTAATACACCATAACATGTACACACAGCAGTGCCAGCCTCTCTCACACACTACTACACCATAACATGTACACACAGCAGTGCCAGCCTCTCACACTACTACACCATAACATGTACACACAGCAGTGCCAGCCTCTCTCACACACTACTACACCATAACATGTACACACAGCAGTGCCAGCCTCTCTCACACACTACTACACCATAGCATGTACACACAGTAGTGCCAGCCTCTCTCACACACTACTACACCATAACATGTACACACAGCAGTGTCAGCCTCTTACACACTACTACACCCTAACATGTACACACAGCAGTGCCAGCCTCTCTCACACACTACTACACCATAACATGTACACACAGTAGTGTCAGTCTCTTACACACTACTACACCATAACATGTACACACAGCGGTGTCAGCCTCTTACACACTACTACACCATAACATGTACACACAGCAGTGCCAGCCTCTCTCACACACTAATACACCATAACATGTACACACAGCAGTGCCAGCCTCTCTCACACACTAATACACCATAACATGTACACACAGCAGTGCCAGCCTCTATCACACACTAATACACCATAACATGTACACACAGCAGTGCCAGCCTCTCTCACACACTACTACACCATAACATGTACACACAGCAGTGCCAGCCTCTCACACTACTACACCATAACATGTACACACAGCAGTGCCAGCCTCTCTCACACACTACTACACCATAGCATGTACACACAGCAGTGCCAGCCTCTCTCACACACTACTACACCATAGCATGTACACACAGTAGTGCCAGCCTCTCTCACACACTACTACACCATAACATGTACACACAGCAGTGTCAGCCTCTTACACACTACTACACCCTAACATGTACACACAGCAGTGCCAGCCTCTGTTACACACTAATACACCATAACATGTACACACAGCAGTGCCAGCTTCTCTCACACACTACTACACAATAACATGTACACACAGCAGTGTCAGTCTCTTACACACTAATACACCATAACATGTACACACAGCAGTGCCAGCCTCTCTCACACACTACTACACCATAACATGTACACACAGCAGTGTCAGCCTCTTACACACTTCTACACCATAACATGTACACACAGCAGGGCCAGCCTCTCTCACACACTACTACACCATAACATGTGCACACAGCAGTGCCAGCCTCTCTCACACACTACTACACCATAACATGTACACACAGCAGTGCCAGCCTCTCTCACACACTACTACACCATAACATGTACACACAGCAGTGCCAGCCTCTCTCACACACTACTACACCATAACATGTACACACAGCAGTGCCAGCCTCTCTCACACACTACTATACCATAACATGCACACACAGCAGTGCCAGCCTCTCTCACACACTAATACACCATAACATGTACACACAGTAGTGTCAGTCTCTTACACACTACTACACCATAACATGTACACACAGGAGTGCCAGCCTCTCTCACACACTAATACACCATAACATGTACACACAGCAGTGCCAGCCTCTCTCACACACTTCTACAACATAACATGTACACACAGCAGTGCCAGCCTCTCTCACACACTACTACACCATAACATGTACACACAGTAGTGTCAGTCTCTTACACACTACTACACCATAACATGTACACACAGCAGTGTCAGCCTCTTACACACTACTACACCATAACAAGTACACACAGCAGTGCCAGCCTCTCACACACTACTACACCATAACAAGTACACACAGCAGTGCCAGCCTCTCACACACTACTACACCATAACATGTACACACAGCAGTGCCAGCCTCTCTCACACACTAATACACCATAACATGTACACACAGCAGTGCCAGCCTCTCTCACACACTAATACACCATAACATGTACACACAGCAGTGCCAGCCTCTCTCACACACTAATACACCATAACATGTACACACAGCAGTGCCAGCCTCTCTCACACACTAATACACCATAACATGTACACACAGCAGTGCCAGCCTCTCTCACACACTACTACACCATAACATGTACACACAGTAGTGCCAGCCTCTCTCACACACTAATACACCATAACATGTACACACAGCAGTGCCAGCCTCTCTCACACACTACTACACCATAACATGTACACACAGCAGTGCCAGCCTCTCACACACTAATACACCATAACATGTACACACAGCAGTGCCAGCCTCTCTCACACACTACTACACCATAACATGTACACACAGCAGTGCCAGCCTCTCTCACACACTACTACACCATAACATGTACACACAGCAGTGCCAGCCTCTCTCACACACTAATACACCATAACATGTACACACAGCAGTGCCAGCCTCTCTCACACACTACTACACCATAAAATGTACACACAGCAGTGCCAGCCTCTCTCACACACTACTACACCATAACATGTACACACAGCAGTGCCAGCCTCTCTCACACACTAATACACCATAACATGTACACACAGCAGTGCCAGCCTCTCTCACACACTAATACACCATAACATGTACACACAGCAGTGCCAGCCTCTCTCACACACTACTTCACATTAACATGTACACACAGCAGTGCCAGCCTCTCTCACACACTACTACACCATAACATGTACACACAGCAGTACCAGCCTCTCTCACACACTACTACACCATAAAATGTACACACAGCAGTGCCAGCCTCTCTCACACACTACTACACCATAACATGTACACACAGCAGTGCCAGCCTCTCTCACACACTACTACACCATAACATGTACACACAGCAGTGCCAGCCTCTCTCACACACTACTACACCATAAAATGTACACAGCAGTGCCAGCCTCTCTCACACACTACTACACCATAACATGTACACACAGTAGTGTCAGTCTCTTACACACTACTACACCATAACATGTACACACAGCGGTGTCAGCCTCTTACACACTACTACACCATAACATGTACACACAGCGGTGTCAGCCTCTTACACACTACTACACCATAACATGTACACACAGCAGTGCCAGCCTCTCTCACACACTAATACACCATAACATGTACACACAGCAGTGCCAGCCTCTCTCACACACTAATACACCATAACATGTACACACAGCAGTGCCAGCCTCTATCACACACTAATACACCATAACATGTACACACAGCAGTGCCAGCCTCTCTCACACACTACTACACCATAACATGTACACACAGCAGTGCCAGCCTCTCACACTACTACACTATAACATGTACACACAGCAGTGCCAGCCTCTCTCACACACTAATACACCATAACATGTACACACAGCAGTGCCAGCCTCTCTCACACACTAATACACCATAACATGTACACACAGCAGTGCCAGCCTCTCTCACACACTAATACACCATAACATGTACACACAGAAGTGCCAGCCTCTCTCACACACTAATACACCATAACATGTACACACAGCAGTGCCAGCCTCTCTCACACACTACTACACCATAACATGTACACACAGCAGTGCCAGCCTCTCTCACACACTAATACACCATAACATGTACACACAGCAGTGCCAGCCTCTCTCACACACTACTACACCATAACATGTACACACAGCAGTGCCAGCCTCTCTCACACACTAATACACCATAACATGTACACACAGCAGTGCCAGCCTCTCTCACACACTACTACACCATAACATGTACACACAGCAGTGCCAGCCTCTCTCACACACTACTACACCATAACATGTACACACAGCAGTGCCAGCCTCTCTCACACACTACTACACCATAACATGTACACACAGCAGTGCCAGCCTCTCTCACACACTACTACACCATAAAATGTACACACAGCAGTGCCAGCCTCTCTCACACACTACTACACCATAACATGTACACACAGCAGTGCCAGCCTCTTTCACACACTAATACACCATAACATGTACACACAGCAGTGCCAGCCTCTCTCACACACTAATACACCATAACATGTACACACAGCAGTGCCAGCCTCTCTCACACACTACTTCACATTAACATGTACACACAGCAGTGCCAGCCTCTCTCACACACTACTACACCATAACATGTACACACAGCAGTACCAGCCTCTCTCACACACTACTACACCATAAAATGTACACACAGCAGTGCCAGCCTCTCTCACACACTACTACACCATAACATGTACACACAGCAGTGCCAGCCTCTCTCACACACTACTACACCATAACATGTACACACAGCAGTGCCAGCCTCTCTCACACACTACTACACCATAAAATGTACACAGCAGTGCCAGCCTCTCTCACACACTACTACACCATAACATGTACACACAGTAGTGTCAGTCTCTTACACACTACTACACCATAACATGTACACACAGCGGTGTCAGCCTCTTACACACTACTACACCCTAACATGTACACACAGCAGTGCCAGCCTCTTACACACTACTACACCCTAACATGTACACACAGCAGTGCCAGCTTCTCTCACACACTACTGCACAATAACATGTACACACAGCAGTGTCAGTCTCTTACACACTAATACACCATAACATGTACACACAGCAGTGCCAGCCTCTCTCACACACTACTACACCATAACATGTACACACAGCAGTGTCAGCCTCTTACACACTACTACACCATAACATGTACACACAGCAGGGCCAGCCTCTCTCACATACTACTACACCATAACATGTGCACACAGCAGTGCCAGCCTCTCTCACACACTACTACACCATAACATGTAGACACAGCAGTGCCAGCCTCTCTCACACACTACTACACCATAACATGTACACACAGCAGTGCCAGCCTCTCTCACACACTACTACACCATAACATTTACACACAGCAGTGCCAGCCTCTCTCACACACTACTACACCATAACATGTACACACAGCAGTGCCAGCCTCTCTCACACACTACTATACCATAACATGCACACACAGCAGTGCCAGCCTCTCTCACACACTAATACACCATAACATGTACACACAGCAGTGCCAGCCTCTCTCACACACTAATACACCATAACATGTACACACAGCAGTGCCAGCCTCTCTCACACACTTCTACAACATAACATGTACACACAGCAGTGCCAGCCTCTCTCACACACTACTACACCATAACATGTACACACAGTAGTGTCAGTCTCTTACACACTACTACACCATAACATGTACACACAGCAGTGTCAGCCTCTTACACACTACTACACCATAACAAGTACACACAGCAGTGCCAGCCTCTCACACACTACTACACCATAACAAGTACACACAGCAGTGCCAGCCTCTCACACACTACTACACCATAACATGTACACACAGCAGTGCCAGCCTCTCTCACACACTAATACACCATAACATGTACACACAGCAGTGCCAGCCTCTCTCACACACTAATACACCATAACATGTACACACAGCAGTGCCAGCCTCTCTCACACACTAATACACCATAACATGTACACACAGCAGTGCCAGCCTCTCTCACACACTAATACACCATAACATGTACACACAGCAGTGCCAGCCTCTCTCACACACTACTACACCATAACATGTACACACAGTAGTGCCAGCCTCTCTCACACACTAATACACCATAACATGTACACACAGCAGTGCCAGCCTCTCTCACACACTACTACACCATAACATGTACACACAGCAGTGCCAGCCTCTCTCACACACTAATACACCATAACATGTACACACAGCAGTGCCAGCCTCTCTCACACACTACTACACCATAACATGTACACACAGCAGTGCCAGCCTCTCTCACACACTACTACACCATAACATGTACACACAGCAGTGCCAGCCTCTCTCACACACTAATACACCATAACATGTACACACAGCAGTGCCAGCCTCTCTCACACACTACTACACCATAAAATGTACACACAGCAGTGCCAGCCTCTCTCACACACTACTACACCATAACATGTACACACAGCAGTGCCAGCCTCTCTCACACACTAATACACCATAACATGTACACACAGCAGTGCCAGCCTCTCACACACTAATACACCATAACATGTACACACAGCGGTGCCAGCCTCTCTCACACACTACTTCACATTAACATGTACACACAGCAGTGCCAGCCTCTCTCACACACTACTACACCATAACATGTACACACAGCAGTACCAGCCTCTCTCACACACTACTACACCATAAAATGTACACACAGCAGTGCCAGCCTCTCTCACACACTACTACACAATAACATGTACACACAGCAGTGCCAGCCTCTCTCACACACTACTACACCATAACATGTACACACAGCAGTGCCAGCCTCTCTCACACACTACTACACCATAAAATGTACACAGCAGTGCCAGCCTCTCTCACACACTACTACACCATAACATGTACACACAGTAGTGTCAGTCTCTTACACACTACTACACCATAACATGTACACACAGCGGTGTCAGCCTCTTACACACTACTACACCATAACATGTACACACAGCAGTGCCAGCCTCTTACACACTAATACACCATAACATGTACACACAGCAGTGCCAGCCTCTCTCACACACTAATACACCATAACATGTACACACAGCAGTGCCAGCCTCTATCACACACTAATACACCATAACATGTACACACAGCAGTGCCAGCCTCTCTCACACACTACTACACCATAACATGTACACACAGCAGTGCCAGCCTCTCACACTACTACACCATAACATGTACACACAGCAGTGCCAGCCTCTCTCACACACTACTACACCATAGCATGTACACACAGTAGTGCCAGCCTCTCTCACACACTACTACACCATAACATGTACACACAGCAGTGTCAGCCTCTTACACACTACTACACCCTAACATGTACACACAGCAGTGCCAGCCTCTGTTACACACTAATACACCATAACATGTACACACAGCAGTGCCAGCTTCTCTCACACACTACTACACAATAACATGTACACACAGCAGTGTCAGTCTCTTACACACTAATACACCATAACATGTACACACAGCAGTGCCAGCCTCTCTCACACACTACTACACCATAACATGTACACACAGCAGTGTCAGCCTCTTACACACTACTACACCATAACATGTACACACAGCAGGGCCAGCCTCTCTCACATACTACTACACCATAACATGTGCACACAGCAGTGCCAGCCTCTCTCACACACTACTACACCATAACATGTAGACACAGCAGTGCCAGCCTCTCTCACACACTACTACACCATAACATGTACACACAGCAGTGCCAGCCTCTCTCACACACTACTACACCATAACATGTACACACAGCAGTGCCAGCCTCTCTCACACACTACTACACCATAACATGTACACACAGCAGTGCCAGCCTCTCTTACACACTACTATACCATAACATGCACACACAGCAGTGCCAGCCTCTCTCACACACTAATACACCATAACATGTACACACAGTAGTGTCAGTCTCTTACACACTACTACACCATAACATGTACACACAGGAGTGCCAGCCTCTCTCACACACTAATACACCATAACATGTACACACAGCAGTGCCAGCCTCTCTCACACACTTCTACAACATAACATGTACACACAGCAGTGCCAGCCTCTCTCACACACTACTACACCATAACATGTACACACAGTAGTGTCAGTCTCTTACACACTACTACACCATAACATGTACACACAGCAGTGTCAGCCTCTTACACACTACTACACCATAACAAGTACACACAGCAGTGCCAGCCTCTCACACACTACTACACCATAACAAGTACACACAGCAGTGCCAGCCTCTCTCACACACTAATACACCATAACATGTACACACAGCAGTGCCAGCCTCTCTCACACACTAATACACCATAACATGTACACACAGCAGTGCCAGCCTCTCTCACACACTACTACACCATAACATGTACACACAGTAGTGCCAGCCTCTCTCACACACTAATACACCATAACATGTACACACAGCAGTGCCAGCCTCTCTCACACACTACTACACCATAACATGTACACACAGCAGTGCCAGCCTCTCTCACACACTAATACACCATAACATGTACACACAGCAGTGCCAGCCTCTCTCACACACTACTACACCATAACATGTACACACAGCAGTGCCAGCCTCTCTCACACACTAATACACCATAACATGTACACACAGCAGTGCCAGCCTCTCTCACACACTACTACACCATAAAATGTACACACAGTAGTGCCAGCCTCTCTCACACACTACTACACCATAACATGTACACACAGCAGTGCCAGCCTCTCTCACACACTAATACACCATAACATGTACACACAGCAGTGCCAGCCTCTCTCACACACTAATACACCATAACATGTACACACAGCAGTGCCAGCCTCTCTCACACACTACTTCACATTAACATGTACACACAGCAGTGCCAGCCTCTCTCACACACTACTACACCATAACATGTACACACAGCAGTACCAGCCTCTCTCACACACTACTACACCATAAAATGTACACACAGCAGTGCCAGCCTCTCTCACACACTACTACACCATAACATGTACACACAGCAGTGCCAGCCTCTCTCACACACTACTACACCATAACATGTACACACAGCAGTGCCAGCCTCTCTCACACACTACTACACCATAAAATGTACACAGCAGTGCCAGCCTCTCTCACACACTACTACACCATAACATGTACACACAGTAGTGTCAGTCTCTTACACACTACTACACCATAACATGTACACACAGCGGTGTCAGCCTCTTACACACTACTACACCATAACATGTACACACAGCGGTGTCAGCCTCTTACACACTACTACACCATAACATGTACACACAGCAGTGCCAGCCTCTCTCACACACTAATACACCATAACATGTACACACAGCAGTGCCAGCCTCTCTCACACACTAATACACCATAACATGTACACACAGCAGTGCCAGCCTCTATCACACACTAATACACCATAACATGTACACACAGCAGTGCCAGCCTCTCTCACACACTACTACACCATAACATGTACACACAGCAGTGCCAGCCTCTCACACTACTACACCATAACATGTACACACAGCAGTGCCAGCCTCTCTCACACACTACTACACCATAGCATGTACACACAGTAGTGCCAGCCTCTCTCACACACTACTACACCATAACATGTACACACAGCAGTGTCAGCCTCTTACACACTACTACACCCTAACATGTACACACAGCAGTGCCAGCCTCTGTTACACACTAATACACCATAACATGTACACACAGCAGTGCCAGCTTCTCTCACACACTACTACACCATAACATGTACACACAGCAGTGCCAGCCTCTCTCACACACTACTACACCATAACATGTACACACAGCAGTGCCAGCCTCTCTCACACACTACTACACCATAACATGTACACACAGCAGTGTAAGCCTCTTACACACTACTACACCATAACATGTACACACAGCAGGGCCAGCCTCTCTCACATACTACTACACCATAACATGTGCACACAGCAGTGCCAGCCTCTCTCACACACTACTACACCATAACATGTAGACACAGCAGTGCCAGCCTCTCTCACACACTACTACACCATAACATGTACACACAGCAGTGCCAGCCTCTCTCACACACTACTACACCATAACATGTACACACAGCAGTGCCAGCCTCTCTCACACACTACTACACCATAACATGTACACACAGCAGTGCCAGCCTCTCTCACACACTACTATACCATAACATGCACACACAGCAGTGCCAGCCTCTCTCACACACTAATACACCATAACATGTACACACAGTAGTGTCATTCTCTTACACACTACTACACCATAACATGTACACACAGGAGTGCCAGCCTCTCTCACACACTAATACACCATAACATGTACACACAGCAGTGCCAGCCTCTCTCACACACTTCTACAACATAACATGTACACACAGCAGTGCCAGCCTCTCTCACACACTACTACACCATAACATGTACACACAGTAGTGTCAGTCTCTTACACACTACTACACCATAACATGTACACACAGCAGTGTCAGCCTCTTACACACTACTACACCATAACAAGTACACACAGCAGTGTCAGCCTCTTACACACTACTACACCATAACATGTACACACAGCAGGGCCAGCCTCTCTCACATACTACTACACCATAACATGTGCACACAGCAGTGCCAGCCTCCCTCACACACTACTACACCATAACATGTAGACACAGCAGTGCCAGCCTCTCTCACACACTACTACACCATAACATGTACACACAGCAGTGCCAGCCTCTCTCACACACTACTACACCATAACATGTACACACAGCAGTGCCAGCCTCTCTCACACACTACTACACCATAACATGTACACACAGCAGTGTCAGCCTCTCTCACACACTACTACACCATAACATGTACACACAGCAGTATCAGCCTCTCTCACACACTATTACACCATAACATGTGCACACAGTAGTGTCAGTCTCTTACACACTACTACACCATAACATGTACACACAGGAGTGCCAGCCTCTCTCACACACTAATACACCATAACATGTACACACAGCAGTGCCAGCCTCTCTCACACACTTCTACACCATAACATGTACACACAGCAGTGCCAGCCTCTCTCACACACTACTACACCATAACATGTACACACAGCAGTACCAGCCTCTCTCACACACTAATACACCATAACATGTACACACAGTAGTGTCAGTCTCTTACACACTACTACACCATAACATGTACACACAGCAGTGTCAGCCTCTTACACACTACTACACCATAACATGTACACACAGCAGTGCCAGCCTCTCTCACACACTACTACACCATAACATGTACACACAGCAGTGCCAGCCTCTCTCACACACTACTACACCATAACATGTACACACCGTAGTGTCAGTCTCTTACACACTACTACACCATAACATGTACACACAGCAGTGTCAGCCTCTTACACACTACTACACCATAACATGTACACACAGCAGTGCCAGCCTCTCACACACTACTACACCATAACATGTACACACAGCAGTGCCAGCCTCTCTCACACACTACTACACCATAACATGTACACACAGCAGTGTCAGCCTCTCTCACACACTACTACACCATAACATGTACACACAGCAGTATCAGCCTCTCTCACACACTATTACACCATAACATGTGCACACAGAAGTGCCAGCCTCTCTCACACACTACTATACCATAACATGTACACACAGCAGTGCCAGCTTCTCTCACACACTACTACACCATAACATGTACATACAGTAGTGTCAGCCTCTTACACACTACTACACCATAACATGTACACACAGCAGTGCCAGCCTCTCTCACACACTACTACACCATAATATGTACACACAGCAGTGCCAGCCTCTCTCACACACTAATACACCATAACATGTACACAAAGTAGTGTCAGTCTCTTACACATTACTACACCATAACATGTACACACAGGAGTGCCAGCCTCTCTCACACACTAATACACCATAACATGTACACACAGCAGTGCCAGCCTCTCTCACACACTTCTACACCATAACATGTACACACAGCAGTGCCAGCCTCTCTCACACACTACTACACCATAACATGTACACACAGCAGTGCCGGCCTCTTACACACTACTACACCATAACATGTACACACAGCAGTGCCAGCCTCTCTCACACACTACTACACCATAACATGTACACACAGCAGTGCCAGCCTCTCTCACACACTACTAAACCATAACATGTACACACAGTAGTGTCAGTCTCTTACACACTACTACACCATAACATGTACACACAGTAGTGTCAGTCTCTTACACACTACTACACCATAACATGTACGCACAGCAGTGTCAGCCTCTTACACACTACTACACCATAACATGTACACACAGCAGTGCCAGCCTCTCTCACACACTACTACACCATAACATGTACACACAGCAGTGCCAGCCTCTCTCACACACTACTAAACCATAACATGTACACACAGTAGTGTCAGTCTCTTACACACTACTACACCATAACATGTACACACAGCAGTGTCAGCCTCTTACACACTACTACACCATAACATTTACACACAGCAGTGCCAGCCTCTCACACACTTCTACACCATAACATGTACACACAGCAGTGCCAGCCTCTCTCACACACTACTACACCATAACATGTACACACAACAGTGTCAGCCTCTCTCACACACTACTACACCATAACATGTACACACAGCAGTATCAGCCTCTCTCACACACTAATACACCATAACATGTGCACACAGAAGTGCCAGCCTCTCTCACACACTACTATACCATAACATGTACACACAGCAGTGCCAGCTTCTCTCACACACTACTACACCATAACATGTACATACAGTAGTGTCAGCCTCTTACACACTACTACACCATAACATGTACACACAGCAGTGCCAGCCTCTCTCACACACTACTACACCATAACATGTACACACAGCAGTGCCAGCCTCTCTCACACTATGCACCACAACATGTACACACAGCAGTGCCAGCCTCTCTCACACACTACTACACCATAACATGTACACACAGCAGTGTCAGCCTCTCTCACACACTACTACAACATAACATGTACACACAGCAGTGTACACACAGCAGTGCCAGCCTCTCTCACACACTACTACACCATAACATGTACACACAGCAGTGCCAGCCTCTCTCACAAACTACTACACCATAACATGTACACACAGCAGTGCCAGCCTCTCTCACACACTACTACACCATAACATGTACACACAGCTTGCCAGCTTCTCTCACACACTAATACACCATAACATGTACACACAGCAGTGTCAGCCTCTTACACACACTAATACACCATAACATGTACACACAGTAGTGTCAGCCTCTCTCACACACTACTACACCATAACATGTACACACATCAGTGCCAGCCTCTCTCACACACTACTACACCATAACATGTACACACAGCAGTGCCAGCCTCTCTCACACTATACACCATAACATGTACACACAGCAGTGCCAGCCTCTCTCACACGCTACTACACCATAACATGTATACACAGTAGTTTCAGCCTCTCTCACACACTACTACACCATAACATGTACACACAGTAGTGTCAGCCTCTTACACACTACTACACTATAACATGTACACACAGCAGTGCCATCCTCTCTCACACACTACTACACCATAATGTATACACAGCAGTGCCAGCCTCTCTCACACACTCCTACACAATAACATGTACACACAGTTGTGCCAGCCTCTCTCACACACTAATACACCATAACATGTACACACAGCAGTGCCAGCCTCTCTCACACTACTACACCATAACATGTACATACAGCAGTGCCAACCTCTCTCACACACTAATACACCATAACATGTACACACAGTAGTGCCAGCCTCTTTCACACACTACTACACCATAACATGTACACACAGCAGTGTCAGCCTCTCTTACACACTACTACACCATAACATGTACACACAGCAGTGTCAGCCTCTTACACACTAATACACCATAACATGTACACACAGCAGTGCCAGCCTCTCTCACACACTACTACACCAAAACATGTACACACAGTAGTGCCAGCCTCTCTCACACTATACACCATAACATGTACACACAGCAGTGCCAGCTTCTCTCACACACTACTACACCATAACATGTACATACAGTAGTGTCAGCCTCTTACACACTACTACACCATAACATGTACACACAGCAGTGCCAGCCTCTCTCACACACTACTACACCATAACATGTACACACAGCAGTGCCAGCCTCTCTCACACACTAATACACCATAACATGTACACACAGTAGTGTCAGTCTCTTACACACTACTACACCATAACATGTACACACAGGAGTGCCAGCCTCTCTCACACACTAATACACCATAACATGTACACACAGCAGTGCCAGCCTCTCTCACACACTTCTACACCATAACATGTACACATAGCAGTGCCAGCCTCTCTCACACACTACTACACCATAACATGTACACACAGTAGTGCCGGCCTCTCTCACACACTACTACACCATAACATGTACACACAGCAGTGCAAGCCTCTCTCACACACTACTACAACATAACATGTACACACAGTAGTGTCAGTCTCTTACACACTACTACACCATAACATGTACACACAGCAGTGTCAGCCTCTTACACACTACTACACCATAACATGTACACACAGCAGTGCCAGCCTCTCTCACACACTACTACACCATAACATGTACACACAGCAGTGCCAGCCTCTCTCACACACTACTAAACCATAACATGTACACACAGCAGTGTCAGCCTCTTACACACTACTACACAACAAAATGTACACACAGCAGTGCCAGCCTCTCACACACTTCTACACCATAACATGTACACACAGCAGTGCCAGCCTCTCTCACACACTACTACACCATAACATGTACACACAACAGTGTCAGCCTCTCTCACACACTACTACACCATAACATGTACACACAGCAGTATCAGCCTCTCTCACACACTAATACACCATAACATGTGCACACAGAAGTGCCAGCCTCTCTCACACACTACTATACCATAACATGTACACACAGCAGTGCCAGCTTCTCTCACACACTACTACACCATAACATGTATATACAGTAGTGTCAGCCTCTTACACACTACTACACCATAACATGTACACACAGCAGTGCCAGCCTCTCTCACACACTACTACACCATAACATGTACACACAGCAGTGCCAGCCTCTCACACTATGCACCACAACATGTACACACAGCAGTGCCAGCCTCTCTCACACACTACTACACCATAACATGTACACACAGCAGTGTCAGCCTCTCTCACACACTACTACAACATAACATGTACACACAGCAGTGTACACACAGCAGTGCCAGCCTCTCTCACACACTACTACACCATAACATGTACACACAGCAGTGCCAGCCTCTCTCACAAACTACTACACCATAACATGTACACACAGCAGTGCCAGCCTCTCTCACACACTACTACACCATAACATGTACACACAGCTTGCCAGCCTCTCTCACACACTAATACACCATAACATGTACACACAGCAGTGTCAGCCTCTTACACACACTAATACACCATAACATGTACACACAGTAGTGTCAGCCTCTCTCACACACTACTACACCATAACATGTACACACATCAGTGCCAGCCTCTCTCACACACTACTACACCATAACATGTACACACAGCAGTGCCAGCCTCTCTCACACTATACACCATAACATGTACACAGAGCAGTGCCAGCCTCTCTCACACGCTACTACACCATAACATGTATACACAGTAGTTTCAGCCTCTCTCACACACTACTACACCATAACATGTACACACAGTAGTGTCAGCCTCTTACACACTACTACACTATAACATGTACACACAGCAGTGCCATCCTCTCTCACACACTACTACACCATAATGTATACACAGCAGTGCCAGCCTCTCTCACACACTCCTACACAATAACATGTACACACAGTTGTGCCAGCCTCTCTCACACACTAATACACCATAACATGTACACACAGCAGTGCCAGCCTCTCTCACACTACTACACCATAACATGTACATACAGCAGTGCCAGCCTCTCTCACACACTACTACACCAAAACATGTACACACAGTAGTGCCAGCCTCTCTCACACTATACACCATAACATGTACACACAGCAGTGCCAGCCTCTCTCACACACTACTACACCATAACATGTACACACAGCAGTGTCAGCCTCTGTCACACACTACTACACCATAACATGTACACACAGCAGTGTCAGCCTCTCTTACACACTACTACACCATAACATGTACACACAGCAGTGTCAGCCTCTTACACACTAATACACCATAACATGTACACACACAGTGCCAGCCTCTCTCACACACTACTACACCATAACATGGACACACAGCAGTGCCAGCCTCTCTCGCACACTACTACACCATAACATGTACACACAGCAGTGCCAGCCTCTCTCACACACTACTACACCATAACATGTACACACAGTAGTGCCAGCCTCTCTCACACACTACTACACCATAACATGTACACACAGCAGTGCCAGCCTCTCTCACACTATACACCATAACATGTACACACAGCAGAGCCACTCTCCTGCACACACTACTATGTGATGACATGTACACACAGCACAGACACAGTGCCAGTCTCCTGGACACACTACTATGTGATGACATGTACACACAGCACAGACACAGTGCCAGTCTCCTGGACACACTACTATGTGATGACATGTACACACAACACAGACTCAGTGTCACTCTCCTGCACACACTACTATATAATGACATGTACACACAGCACAGACGCTGTGTCAGTCTCCTGCACACACTACTATGTGATGACATGTACACACAGCAGAGACACAGTGTCACTCTCCTGCACACACTACTATGTGATGACATGTACACACAGCACAGACACAGTGCCACTCTCCTGCACACCCTACTATGTGATGACATGTACACACAGCACAGACACAGTGTCAGTCTCCTGCACACACTACTATGTGATGACATGTACACACAGCACAGACACAGTGTCACTCTCCTGCACACACTACTATGTGATGACATGTACACACAGCACAGACACATTGTCACTCTCCTGCACACACTACTATGTGATGACATGTACACACAGCACAGACTCAGTGTCACTCTCCTGCACACACTACTATGTGATGACATGTACACACAGCACAGACACAGTGCCACTCTCCTGCACACACTACTATGTGATGACATGTACACACAGCACAGACACATTGTCACTCTCCTGCACACACTACTATATGATGACATGTACACAAAGCACAGACGCAGTGTCACTCTCCTGCACACACTACTATGTCATGACGTTTACACACAGCACAGACGCAGTGCCACTCACCTGCACACACTACTATATGATGACATGTACACACAGCACAGACGCAGTGCCACTCTCCTGCACACACTACTATGTCATGACATGTACACACAGCACAGACACAGTGTCAGTCTCCTGCACACACTACTATGTAATGACATGTACACACAGCACAGACACAGTGTCACTCTCCTGCACACACTACTATGTGATGACATGTACACACAGCACAGACACATTGTCACTCTCCTGCACACACTACTATATTATGACATGTACACACAGCACAGACTCAGTGTCACTCTCCTGCACACACTACTATGTGATGACATGTACACACAGCACAGACTCAGTATCCCTCTCCTGCACACACTACTATGTGATGACATGTACACAAAGCACAGACGCAGTGTCACTCTCCTGCACACACTACTATGTCATGACATTTACACACAGCACAGACGCAGTGCCACTCTCCTGCACACACTACTATGTGATGACATGTACACACAGCACAGACACAGTGCCACTCTCCTGCACACACTACTATGTGATGACATGTACACACAGCACAGACACAGTGTCACTCTCCTGCACACACTACTATGTCATGACATGTACACACAGCACAGACACAGTGTCACTCTCCTGCACACACTACTATGTGATGACATGTACACACAGCACAGACACAGTGTCACTCTCCTGCACACACTACTATGTCATGACATGTACACACAGCACAGACACAGTGTCACTCTCCTGCACACACTACTATATGATGACATGTACACACAGCACAGACGCAGTGTCACTCTCCTGCACACACTACTATGTCATGACATTTACACACAGCACAGACGCAGTGCCACTCTCCTGCACACACTACTATGTGATGACATGTACACACAGCACAGACACAGTGCCACTCTCCTGCACACACTACTATGTGATGACATGTACACACAGCACAGACACAGTGTCACTCTCCTGCACACACTACTATGTCATGACATGTACACACAGCACAGACACAGTGCCACTCTCCTGCACACACTACTATGTGATGACATGTACACACAGCACAGACACAGTGTCACTCTCCTGCACACACTACTATATAATGACATGTACACACAGCACAGACTCAGTGCCACTCTCCTGCCCACACTACTATGTGATGACATGTACACACAGCACAGACTCAGTGCCACTCTCCTGCACACACTACTATGTGATGACATGTACACACAGCACAGACACAGTGCCACTCTCCTGCACACACTACTAGGTAATGACATGTACACACAGCACAGACACAGTGCCACTCTCCTGCACACACTACTGTATGATGACATGTACACACAGCACAGACGCAGTGTCAGTCTCCTGCACACACTACTATGTGATGACATGTACACACAGCACAGACGCAGTGTCAGTCTCCTGCACACACTACTATGTGATGACATGTACACACAGCACAGACGCAGTGCCACTCTCCTGCACACACTACTATATGATGACATGTACACACAGCACAGACACAATGTCAGTCTCCTGCACACACTACTATGTGATGACATGTACACACAGCACAGACACAGTGTCACTCTCCTGCACACACTACTGTGATGACATGTACACACAGCACAGACACAGTGTCACTCTCCTGCACACACTACTATGTCATGACATGTACACACATCACAGACGCAGTGTCACTCTCCTGCACACACTACTAGGTAATGACATGTACACACAACACAGACACAGTGCCACTCTCCTGCACACACTACTATGTGATGACATGTACGCACAGCACAGACGCAGTGTCACTCTCCTGCACACACTACTATATGATGACATGTACACACAGCACAGACACATTGTCACTCTCCTGCACACACTACTATATGATGACATGTACACACAGCACAGACGCAGTGTCACTCTCCTGCACACAATACTATGTCATGACATGTACACACAGCACAGACACAGTGTCACTCTCCTGCACACACTACTATATGATGACATGTACACACAGCACAGACACAGTGTCCCTCTCCTGCACACACTACTATATGATGACATGTACACACAGCACAGACGCAGTGCCACTCACCTGCACACACTACTGTGATGACATGTACACACAGCACAGACACATTGTCACTCTCCTGCACACACTACTATATGATGACATGTACACACACCACAGACGCAGTGCCACTCTCCTGCACACTCTACTATATGATGACATGTACTCACAGCACAGACACAGTGCCATTCTCCTGCACACACTACTATATGATGACATGTACACACAGCACAGACACAGTGCCACTCTCCTGCACACTCTACTATATGATGACATGTACTCACAGCACAGACACAGTGCCATTCTCCTGCACACACTACTATATGATGACATGTACACACAGCACAGACGCAGTGTCAGTCTCCTGCACACACTACTATATGATGACATGTACACACAGCACAGACGCAGTGTCAGTCTCCTGCACACACTACTATGTGATGACATGTACACACAGCACAGACACAGTGTCAGTCTCCTGCACACACTACTATGTAATGACATGTACACACAGCACAGACGCAGTGTCAGTCTCCTGCACACACTACTATGTGATGACATGTACACATAGCACAGACACAGTGTCACTCTCCTGCACACACTACTATGTAATGACATGTACACACAGCACAGACACAGTGTCACTCTCCTGCACACACTACTATATGATGACATGTACTCACAGCAAAGACACAGTGCCACTCTCCTGCACACACTATGTGATGACATGTACACACAGCACAGACGCAGTGTCACTCTCCTGCACACACTACTATGTGATGACATGTACACACAGCACAGACACAGTGTCACTCTCCTGCACACACTACTATGTGATGACATGTACACACAGCACAGACACAGTGTCACTCTCCTGCACACACTACTATATGATGAAATGTACACACAGCACAGACGCAGTGTCACTCTCCTGCACACACTACTATATGATGAAATGTACACACAGCACAGACACAGTGTCACTCTCCTGCACACACTACTATGTAATGACATGTACAAACAGCACAGATGCAGTATCAGTCTCCTGCACACACTACTATGTAATGACATTTACACACAGCAGTGCCAGCCTCTCTCACACACTACTACACCATAACATGTACACACAGTAGTGTCAGCCTCTCACACTCTGCTACACCATAACATGTACACACAGCAGTGCCAGCCTCTCTCACACACTACTACACCATAACATGTACACACAGCAGTGCCAGCCTCTCTCACACACTACTACACCATAACATGTACACACAGCAGTGTCAGCCTCTCTCACACTATACACCATAACATGTACACACAGAAGTGCCAGCCTCTCTCACACACTACTACACCATAACATGTACACACAGCAGTGCCAGCCTCTCTCACACACTACTACACCATAACATGTACACACAGCAGTGTCAGCCTCTCACACACTGCTACACCATAACATGTACACACAGCAGTGCCAGCCTCTCTCACACTTCTACACCGAAACATATACACACAGCAGTGCCAGCCTCTCTCACACACTACTACACCATAACATGTACACACAGCAGAGCCACTCTCCTGCACACACTACTATGTGATGACATGTACACACAGCACAGACGCAGTGCCACTCTCCTGCACACACATTACTATGTGATGACATGTACACACAGCACAGACGCAGTGTCACTCTCCTGCACACACTACTATGTAATGACATGTACACACAGCACAGACGCAGTGTCACTCTCCTGCACACACTACTATATGATGACATGTACACACAGCACAGACGCAGTGTCACTCTCCTGCACACACTACTATTTGATGACATGTACACACAGCACAGACGCAGTGTCACTCTCCTGCACACACTACTATATGATGACATGTACACACAGCATAGACGCAGTGTCAGTCTCCTGCACACACTACTATGTGATGACATGTACACACAGCAAAGACACAGTGCCACTCTCCTGCACACACTATGTGATGACATGTACACACAGCACAGACACAGTGTCAGCCTCTTACACACTACTACACCCTAACATGTACACACAGCAGTGCCAGCCTCTGTTACACACTAATACACCATAACATGTACACACAGCAGTGCCAGCCTCTCTCACACACTACTACACCATAACATGTACACACAGCAGTGCCAGCCTCTCTCACACACTACTACACCATAACATGTACACACAGCAGTGCCAGCCTCTCTCACACACTACTACACCATAACATGTACACACAGCAGTGTCAGCCTCTTACACACTACTACACCATAACATGTACACACAGCAGGGCCAGCCTCTCTCACATACTACTACACCATAACATGTGCACACAGCAGTGCCAGCCTCTCTCACACACTACTACACCATAACATGTAGACACAGCAGTGCCAGCCTCTCTCACACACTACTACACCATAACATGTACACACAGCAGTGCCAGCCTCTCTCACACACTACTACACCATAACATGTACACACAGCAGTGCCAGCCTCTCTCACACACTACTACACCATAACATGTACACACAGCAGTGCCAGCCTCTCTCACACACTACTATACCATAACATGCACACACAGCAGTGCCAGCCTCTCTCACACACTAATACACCATAACATGTACACACAGTAGTGTCATTCTCTTACACACTACTACACCATAACATGTACACACAGGAGTGCCAGCCTCTCTCACACACTAATACACCATAACATGTACACACAGCAGTGCCAGCCTCTCTCACACACTTCTACAACATAACATGTACACACAGCAGTGCCAGCCTCTCTCACACACTACTACACCATAACATGTACACACAGTAGTGTCAGTCTCTTACACACTACTACACCATAACATGTACACACAGCAGTGTCAGCCTCTTACACACTACTACACCATAACAAGTACACACAGCAGTGTCAGCCTCTTACACACTACTACACCATAACATGTACACACAGCAGGGCCAGCCTCTCTCACATACTACTACACCATAACATGTGCACACAGCAGTGCCAGCCTCCCTCACACACTACTACACCATAACATGTAGACACAGCAGTGCCAGCCTCTCTCACACACTACTACACCATAACATGTACACACAGCAGTGCCAGCCTCTCTCACACACTACTACACCATAACATGTACACACAGCAGTGCCAGCCTCTCTCACACACTACTACACCATAACATGTACACACAGCAGTGTCAGCCTCTCTCACACACTACTACACCATAACATGTACACACAGCAGTATCAGCCTCTCTCACACACTATTACACCATAACATGTGCACACAGTAGTGTCAGTCTCTTACACACTACTACACCATAACATGTACACACAGGAGTGCCAGCCTCTCTCACACACTAATACACCATAACATGTACACACAGCAGTGCCAGCCTCTCTCACACACTTCTACACCATAACATGTACACACAGCAGTGCCAGCCTCTCTCACACACTACTACACCATAACATGTACACACAGCAGTACCAGCCTCTCTCACACACTAATACACCATAACATGTACACACAGTAGTGTCAGTCTCTTACACACTACTACACCATAACATGTACACACAGCAGTGTCAGCCTCTTACACACTACTACACCATAACATGTACACACAGCAGTGCCAGCCTCTCTCACACACTACTACACCATAACATGTACACATAGCAGTGCCAGCCTCTCTCACACACTACTACACCATAACATGTACACACCGTAGTGTCAGTCTCTTACACACTACTACACCATAACATGTACACACAGCAGTGTCAGCCTCTTACACACTACTACACCATAACATGTACACACAGCAGTGCCAGCCTCTCACACACTACTACACCATAACATGTACACACAGCAGTGCCAGCCTCTCTCACACACTACTACACCATAACATGTACACACAGCAGTGTCAGCCTCTCTCACACACTACTACACCATAACATGTACACACAGCAGTATCAGCCTCTCTCACACACTATTACACCATAACATGTGCACACAGAAGTGCCAGCCTCTCTCACACACTACTATACCATAACATGTACACACAGCAGTGCCAGCTTCTCTCACACACTACTACACCATAACATGTACATACAGTAGTGTCAGCCTCTTACACACTACTACACCATAACATGTACACACAGCAGTGCCAGCCTCTCTCACACACTACTACACCATAATATGTACACACAGCAGTGCCAGCCTCTCTCACACACTAATACACCATAACATGTACACAAAGTAGTGTCAGTCTCTTACACATTACTACACCATAACATGTACACACAGGAGTGCCAGCCTCTCTCACACACTAATACACCATAACATGTACACACAGCAGTGCCAGCCTCTCTCACACACTTCTACACCATAACATGTACACACAGCAGTGCCAGCCTCTCTCACACACTACTACACCATAACATGTACACACAGCAGTGCCGGCCTCTTACACACTACTACACCATAACATGTACACACAGCAGTGCCAGCCTCTCTCACACACTACTACACCATAACATGTACACACAGCAGTGCCAGCCTCTCTCACACACTACTAAACCATAACATGTACACACAGTAGTGTCAGTCTCTTACACACTACTACACCATAACATGTACACACAGTAGTGTCAGTCTCTTACACACTACTACACCATAACATGTACGCACAGCAGTGTCAGCCTCTTACACACTACTACACCATAACATGTACACACAGCAGTGCCAGCCTCTCTCACACACTACTACACCATAACATGTACACACAGCAGTGCCAGCCTCTCTCACACACTACTAAACCATAACATGTACACACAGTAGTGTCAGTCTCTTACACACTACTACACCATAACATGTACACACAGCAGTGTCAGCCTCTTACACACTACTACACCATAACATTTACACACAGCAGTGCCAGCCTCTCACACACTTCTACACCATAACATGTACACACAGCAGTGCCAGCCTCTCTCACACACTACTACACCATAACATGTACACACAACAGTGTCAGCCTCTCTCACACACTACTACACCATAACATGTACACACAGCAGTATCAGCCTCTCTCACACACTAATACACCATAACATGTGCACACAGAAGTGCCAGCCTCTCTCACACACTACTATACCATAACATGTACACACAGCAGTGCCAGCTTCTCTCACACACTACTACACCATAACATGTACATACAGTAGTGTCAGCCTCTTACACACTACTACACCATAACATGTACACACAGCAGTGCCAGCCTCTCTCACACACTACTACACCATAACATGTACACACAGCAGTGCCAGCCTCTCTCACACTATGCACCACAACATGTACACACAGCAGTGCCAGCCTCTCTCACACACTACTACACCATAACATGTACACACAGCAGTGTCAGCCTCTCTCACACACTACTACAACATAACATGTACACACAGCAGTGTACACACAGCAGTGCCAGCCTCTCTCACACACTACTACACCATAACATGTACACACAGCAGTGCCAGCCTCTCTCACAAACTACTACACCATAACATGTACACACAGCAGTGCCAGCCTCTCTCACACACTACTACACCATAACATGTACACACAGCTTGCCAGCTTCTCTCACACACTAATACACCATAACATGTACACACAGCAGTGTCAGCCTCTTACACACACTAATACACCATAACATGTACACACAGTAGTGTCAGCCTCTCTCACACACTACTACACCATAACATGTACACACATCAGTGCCAGCCTCTCTCACACACTACTACACCATAACATGTACACACAGCAGTGCCAGCCTCTCTCACACTATACACCATAACATGTACACACAGCAGTGCCAGCCTCTCTCACACGCTACTACACCATAACATGTATACACAGTAGTTTCAGCCTCTCTCACACACTACTACACCATAACATGTACACACAGTAGTGTCAGCCTCTTACACACTACTACACTATAACATGTACACACAGCAGTGCCATCCTCTCTCACACACTACTACACCATAATGTATACACAGCAGTGCCAGCCTCTCTCACACACTCCTACACAATAACATGTACACACAGTTGTGCCAGCCTCTCTCACACACTAATACACCATAACATGTACACACAGCAGTGCCAGCCTCTCTCACACTACTACACCATAACATGTACATACAGCAGTGCCAACCTCTCTCACACACTAATACACCATAACATGTACACACAGTAGTGCCAGCCTCTTTCACACACTACTACACCATAACATGTACACACAGCAGTGTCAGCCTCTCTTACACACTACTACACCATAACATGTACACACAGCAGTGTCAGCCTCTTACACACTAATACACCATAACATGTACACACAGCAGTGCCAGCCTCTCTCACACACTACTACACCAAAACATGTACACACAGTAGTGCCAGCCTCTCTCACACTATACACCATAACATGTACACACAGCAGTGCCAGCTTCTCTCACACACTACTACACCATAACATGTACATACAGTAGTGTCAGCCTCTTACACACTACTACACCATAACATGTACACACAGCAGTGCCAGCCTCTCTCACACACTACTACACCATAACATGTACACACAGCAGTGCCAGCCTCTCTCACACACTAATACACCATAACATGTACACACAGTAGTGTCAGTCTCTTACACACTACTACACCATAACATGTACACACAGGAGTGCCAGCCTCTCTCACACACTAATACACCATAACATGTACACACAGCAGTGCCAGCCTCTCTCACACACTTCTACACCATAACATGTACACATAGCAGTGCCAGCCTCTCTCACACACTACTACACCATAACATGTACACACAGTAGTGCCGGCCTCTCTCACACACTACTACACCATAACATGTACACACAGCAGTGCAAGCCTCTCTCACACACTACTACAACATAACATGTACACACAGTAGTGTCAGTCTCTTACACACTACTACACCATAACATGTACACACAGCAGTGTCAGCCTCTTACACACTACTACACCATAACATGTACACACAGCAGTGCCAGCCTCTCTCACACACTACTACACCATAACATGTACACACAGCAGTGCCAGCCTCTCTCACACACTACTAAACCATAACATGTACACACAGCAGTGTCAGCCTCTTACACACTACTACACAACAAAATGTACACACAGCAGTGCCAGCCTCTCACACACTTCTACACCATAACATGTACACACAGCAGTGCCAGCCTCTCTCACACACTACTACACCATAACATGTACACACAACAGTGTCAGCCTCTCTCACACACTACTACACCATAACATGTACACACAGCAGTATCAGCCTCTCTCACACACTAATACACCATAACATGTGCACACAGAAGTGCCAGCCTCTCTCACACACTACTATACCATAACATGTACACACAGCAGTGCCAGCTTCTCTCACACACTACTACACCATAACATGTATATACAGTAGTGTCAGCCTCTTACACACTACTACACCATAACATGTACACACAGCAGTGCCAGCCTCTCTCACACACTACTACACCATAACATGTACACACAGCAGTGCCAGCCTCTCACACTATGCACCACAACATGTACACACAGCAGTGCCAGCCTCTCTCACACACTACTACACCATAACATGTACACACAGCAGTGTCAGCCTCTCTCACACACTACTACAACATAACATGTACACACAGCAGTGTACACACAGCAGTGCCAGCCTCTCTCACACACTACTACACCATAACATGTACACACAGCAGTGCCAGCCTCTCTCACACACTACTACACCATAACATGTACACACAGCAGTGCCAGCCTCTCTCACACACTACTACACCATAACATGTACACACAGCTTGCCAGCCTCTCTCACACACTAATACACCATAACATGTACACACAGCAGTGTCAGCCTCTTACACACACTAATACACCATAACATGTACACACAGTAGTGTCAGCCTCTCTCACACACTACTACACCATAACATGTACACACATCAGTGCCAGCCTCTCTCACACACTACTACACCATAACATGTACACACAGCAGTGCCAGCCTCTCTCACACTATACACCATAACATGTACACAGAGCAGTGCCAGCCTCTCTCACACGCTACTACACCATAACATGTATACACAGTAGTTTCAGCCTCTCTCACACACTACTACACCATAACATGTACACACAGTAGTGTCAGCCTCTTACACACTACTACACTATAACATGTACACACAGCAGTGCCATCCTCTCTCACACACTACTACACCATAATGTATACACAGCAGTGCCAGCCTCTCTCACACACTCCTACACAATAACATGTACACACAGTTGTGCCAGCCTCTCTCACACACTAATACACCATAACATGTACACACAGCAGTGCCAGCCTCTCTCACACTACTACACCATAACATGTACATACAGCAGTGCCAGCCTCTCTCACACACTACTACACCAAAACATGTACACACAGTAGTGCCAGCCTCTCTCACACTATACACCATAACATGTACACACAGCAGTGCCAGCCTCTCTCACACACTACTACACCATAACATGTACACACAGCAGTGTCAGCCTCTGTCACACACTACTACACCATAACATGTACACACAGCAGTGTCAGCCTCTCTTACACACTACTACACCATAACATGTACACACAGCAGTGTCAGCCTCTTACACACTAATACACCATAACATGTACACACACAGTGCCAGCCTCTCTCACACACTACTACACCATAACATGGACACACAGCAGTGCCAGCCTCTCTCGCACACTACTACACCATAACATGTACACACAGCAGTGCCAGCCTCTCTCACACACTACTACACCATAACATGTACACACAGTAGTGCCAGCCTCTCTCACACACTACTACACCATAACATGTACACACAGCAGTGCCAGCCTCTCTCACACTATACACCATAACATGTACACACAGCAGAGCCACTCTCCTGCACACACTACTATGTGATGACATGTACACACAGCACAGACACAGTGCCAGTCTCCTGGACACACTACTATGTGATGACATGTACACACAGCACAGACACAGTGCCAGTCTCCTGGACACACTACTATGTGATGACATGTACACACAACACAGACTCAGTGTCACTCTCCTGCACACACTACTATATAATGACATGTACACACAGCACAGACGCTGTGTCAGTCTCCTGCACACACTACTATGTGATGACATGTACACACAGCAGAGACACAGTGTCACTCTCCTGCACACACTACTATGTGATGACATGTACACACAGCACAGACACAGTGCCACTCTCCTGCACACCCTACTATGTGATGACATGTACACACAGCACAGACACAGTGTCAGTCTCCTGCACACACTACTATGTGATGACATGTACACACAGCACAGACACAGTGTCACTCTCCTGCACACACTACTATGTGATGACATGTACACACAGCACAGACACATTGTCACTCTCCTGCACACACTACTATGTGATGACATGTACACACAGCACAGACTCAGTGTCACTCTCCTGCACACACTACTATGTGATGACATGTACACACAGCACAGACACAGTGCCACTCTCCTGCACACACTACTATGTGATGACATGTACACACAGCACAGACACATTGTCACTCTCCTGCACACACTACTATATGATGACATGTACACAAAGCACAGACGCAGTGTCACTCTCCTGCACACACTACTATGTCATGACGTTTACACACAGCACAGACGCAGTGCCACTCACCTGCACACACTACTATATGATGACATGTACACACAGCACAGACGCAGTGCCACTCTCCTGCACACACTACTATGTCATGACATGTACACACAGCACAGACACAGTGTCAGTCTCCTGCACACACTACTATGTAATGACATGTACACACAGCACAGACACAGTGTCACTCTCCTGCACACACTACTATGTGATGACATGTACACACAGCACAGACACATTGTCACTCTCCTGCACACACTACTATATTATGACATGTACACACAGCACAGACTCAGTGTCACTCTCCTGCACACACTACTATGTGATGACATGTACACACAGCACAGACTCAGTATCCCTCTCCTGCACACACTACTATGTGATGACATGTACACAAAGCACAGACGCAGTGTCACTCTCCTGCACACACTACTATGTCATGACATTTACACACAGCACAGACGCAGTGCCACTCTCCTGCACACACTACTATGTGATGACATGTACACACAGCACAGACACAGTGCCACTCTCCTGCACACACTACTATGTGATGACATGTACACACAGCACAGACACAGTGTCACTCTCCTGCACACACTACTATGTCATGACATGTACACACAGCACAGACACAGTGTCACTCTCCTGCACACACTACTATGTGATGACATGTACACACAGCACAGACACAGTGTCACTCTCCTGCACACACTACTATGTCATGACATGTACACACAGCACAGACACAGTGTCACTCTCCTGCACACACTACTATATGATGACATGTACACACAGCACAGACGCAGTGTCACTCTCCTGCACACACTACTATGTCATGACATTTACACACAGCACAGACGCAGTGCCACTCTCCTGCACACACTACTATGTGATGACATGTACACACAGCACAGACACAGTGCCACTCTCCTGCACACACTACTATGTGATGACATGTACACACAGCACAGACACAGTGTCACTCTCCTGCACACACTACTATGTCATGACATGTACACACAGCACAGACACAGTGCCACTCTCCTGCACACACTACTATGTGATGACATGTACACACAGCACAGACACAGTGTCACTCTCCTGCACACACTACTATATAATGACATGTACACACAGCACAGACTCAGTGCCACTCTCCTGCCCACACTACTATGTGATGACATGTACACACAGCACAGACTCAGTGCCACTCTCCTGCACACACTACTATGTGATGACATGTACACACAGCACAGACACAGTGCCACTCTCCTGCACACACTACTAGGTAATGACATGTACACACAGCACAGACACAGTGCCACTCTCCTGCACACACTACTGTATGATGACATGTACACACAGCACAGACGCAGTGTCAGTCTCCTGCACACACTACTATGTGATGACATGTACACACAGCACAGACGCAGTGTCAGTCTCCTGCACACACTACTATGTGATGACATGTACACACAGCACAGACGCAGTGCCACTCTCCTGCACACACTACTATATGATGACATGTACACACAGCACAGACACAATGTCAGTCTCCTGCACACACTACTATGTGATGACATGTACACACAGCACAGACACAGTGTCACTCTCCTGCACACACTACTGTGATGACATGTACACACAGCACAGACACAGTGTCACTCTCCTGCACACACTACTATGTCATGACATGTACACACATCACAGACGCAGTGTCACTCTCCTGCACACACTACTAGGTAATGACATGTACACACAACACAGACACAGTGCCACTCTCCTGCACACACTACTATGTGATGACATGTACGCACAGCACAGACGCAGTGTCACTCTCCTGCACACACTACTATATGATGACATGTACACACAGCACAGACACATTGTCACTCTCCTGCACACACTACTATATGATGACATGTACACACAGCACAGACGCAGTGTCACTCTCCTGCACACAATACTATGTCATGACATGTACACACAGCACAGACACAGTGTCACTCTCCTGCACACACTACTATATGATGACATGTACACACAGCACAGACACAGTGTCCCTCTCCTGCACACACTACTATATGATGACATGTACACACAGCACAGACGCAGTGCCACTCACCTGCACACACTACTGTGATGACATGTACACACAGCACAGACACATTGTCACTCTCCTGCACACACTACTATATGATGACATGTACACACACCACAGACGCAGTGCCACTCTCCTGCACACTCTACTATATGATGACATGTACTCACAGCACAGACACAGTGCCATTCTCCTGCACACACTACTATATGATGACATGTACACACAGCACAGACACAGTGCCACTCTCCTGCACACTCTACTATATGATGACATGTACTCACAGCACAGACACAGTGCCATTCTCCTGCACACACTACTATATGATGACATGTACACACAGCACAGACGCAGTGTCAGTCTCCTGCACACACTACTATATGATGACATGTACACACAGCACAGACGCAGTGTCAGTCTCCTGCACACACTACTATGTGATGACATGTACACACAGCACAGACACAGTGTCAGTCTCCTGCACACACTACTATGTAATGACATGTACACACAGCACAGACGCAGTGTCAGTCTCCTGCACACACTACTATGTGATGACATGTACACATAGCACAGACACAGTGTCACTCTCCTGCACACACTACTATGTAATGACATGTACACACAGCACAGACACAGTGTCACTCTCCTGCACACACTACTATATGATGACATGTACTCACAGCAAAGACACAGTGCCACTCTCCTGCACACACTATGTGATGACATGTACACACAGCACAGACGCAGTGTCACTCTCCTGCACACACTACTATGTGATGACATGTACACACAGCACAGACACAGTGTCACTCTCCTGCACACACTACTATGTGATGACATGTACACACAGCACAGACACAGTGTCACTCTCCTGCACACACTACTATATGATGAAATGTACACACAGCACAGACGCAGTGTCACTCTCCTGCACACACTACTATATGATGAAATGTACACACAGCACAGACACAGTGTCACTCTCCTGCACACACTACTATGTAATGACATGTACAAACAGCACAGATGCAGTATCAGTCTCCTGCACACACTACTATGTAATGACATTTACACACAGCAGTGCCAGCCTCTCTCACACACTACTACACCATAACATGTACACACAGTAGTGTCAGCCTCTCACACTCTGCTACACCATAACATGTACACACAGCAGTGCCAGCCTCTCTCACACACTACTACACCATAACATGTACACACAGCAGTGCCAGCCTCTCTCACACACTACTACACCATAACATGTACACACAGAAGTGTCAGCCTCTCTCACACTATACACCATAACATGTACACACAGAAGTGCCAGCCTCTCTCACACACTACTACACCATAACATGTACACACAGCAGTGCCAGCCTCTCTCACACACTACTACACCATAACATGTACACACAGCAGTGTCAGCCTCTCACACACTGCTACACCATAACATGTACACACAGCAGTGCCAGCCTCTCTCACACTTCTACACCGAAACATATACACACAGCAGTGCCAGCCTCTCTCACACACTACTACACCATAACATGTACACACAGCAGAGCCACTCTCCTGCACACACTACTATGTGATGACATGTACACACAGCACAGACGCAGTGCCACTCTCCTGCACACACATTACTATGTGATGACATGTACACACAGCACAGACGCAGTGTCACTCTCCTGCACACACTACTATGTAATGACATGTACACACAGCACAGACGCAGTGTCACTCTCCTGCACACACTACTATATGATGACATGTACACACAGCACAGACGCAGTGTCACTCTCCTGCACACACTACTATTTGATGACATGTACACACAGCACAGACGCAGTGTCACTCTCCTGCACACACTACTATATGATGACATGTACACACAGCATAGACGCAGTGTCAGTCTCCTGCACACACTACTATGTGATGACATGTACACACAGCAAAGACACAGTGCCACTCTCCTGCACACACTATGTGATGACATGTACACACAGCACAGACACAGTGTCACTCTCCTGCACACACTACTATGTGATGACATGTACACACAGCACAGACACAGTGCCACTCTCCTGCACACACTACTGTATGATGACATGTACACACAGCACAGACGCAGTGTCACTCTCCTGCACACACTACTATATAATGACATGTACACACAGCACAGACTCGGTGTCACTCTCCTGCACACACTACTATATAATGACATGTACACACAGCACAGACACAGTGTCACTCTCCTGCACACACTACTATATAATGACATGTACACACAGCACAGACACAGTGTCACTCTCCTGCACACACTACTATATGATGACATGTACACACAGCACAGACGCAGTGTCAGTCTCCTGCACAAGCACAGACGCAGTGTCACTCTCCTGCACACACTACTATGTGATGACATGTACACACAGCACAGACACAGTGTCACTCTCCTGCACACACTACTATATGATGACATGTACACACAGCACAGACGCAGTGTCACTCTCCTGCACACACTACTATATGATGACATGTACTCACAGCACAGACGCAGTGTCACTCTCCTGCACACACTACTATATGATGACATGTACACACAACACAGACGCAGTGTCACTCTCCTGCACACACTACTAGGTAATGACATGTACACACAGCACAGACGCAGTGTCACTCTCCTGCACACACTATGTCATGACATGTACACACAGCACAGACACAGTGCCAGTCTCCTGCACACACTACTATGTGATGACATGTACACACAGCACAGACACAGTGTCACTCTCCTGCACACACTACTATATGATGACATGTACACACAGCACAGACGCAGTGTCACTCTCCTGCACACACTACTATATGATGACATGTACACACAACACAGACGCAGTGTCACTCTCCTGCACACACTACTAGGTAATGACATGTACACACAGCACAGACGCAGTGTCACTCTCCTGCACACACTACTATGTAATGACATGTACACACAGCAGTGCCAGCCTCTCTCACACACTACTACACCATAACATGTACACACAGAAGTGCCAGCCTCTCTCACACACTACACCATAACATTTACACACAGCAGTGCCAGCCTCTCTCAAACACTACTACACCATAACATGTACACACAGCAGTGCCAGCCTCTCTCACACACTAATACACCATAACATGTACAAACAGCAGTGTCAGCCTCTCTAACACTGCTATACCATAACATGAACACACAGCAGTGCCAGCCTCTCTCACACTTCTACACCATAACATATACACACAGCAGTGCCAGCCTCTCTCACACACTACTACACCATAACATGTACACACAGCAGTGCCAGCCTCTGTTACACACACTACTACACCATAACATGTACACACAGCAGAGCCACTCTCCTGCACACACTACTATGTGATGACATGTACACACAGCACAGACGCAGTGTCACTCTCCTGCACACACTACTATATGATGACATGTACACACAGCACAGACTCAGTGTCACTCTCCTGCACACACTACTATATGATGACATGTACTCACAGCACAGACATAGTGCCACTCTCCTGCACACACTATGTGATGACATGTACACACAGCACAGACGCAGTGTCACTCTCCTGCACACACTACTATGTCATGACATGTACACACAGCACATACACAGTGCCAGTCTCCTGCACACACTACTATGTTATGATATGTACACACAGCACATACACAGTGCCAGTCTCCTGCACACACTACTATATAATGACATGTACACACAGCACAGACACAGTGTCACTCTCCTGCACACACTACTATGTAATGACATGTACACACAGCATAGACACAGTGTCACTCTCCTGCACACACTACTATGTGATGACATGTACACACAGCACAGACACAGTGTCACTCTCCTGCACACACTACTATGTAATGACATGTACACACAGCATAGACACAGTGTCACTCTCCTGCACACACTACTATATGATGACATGTACACACAGCACAGACGCAGTGTCACTCTCCTGCACACACTACTATGTGATGACATGTACACACAGCACAGACACAGTGTCACTCTCCTGCACACACTACTATATGATGACATGTACACACAGCACAGACTCAGTGCCACTCTCCTGCACACACTACTATGTGATGACATGTACACACAGCACAGACACAGTGTCACTCTCCTGCACACACTACTATATGATGACATGTACACACAGCACAGACGCAGTGTCACTCTCCTGCACACACTACTATGTGATGACATGTACACAGTGTCACTCTCCTGCACACACTACTATATGATGACATGTACACACAGCACAGACTCAGTGCCACTCTCCTGCACACACTACTATGTGATGACATGTACACAAAGCAAAGACACAGTGCCACTCTCCTGCACACACTATGTCATGACATGTACACACAGCACAGACACAGTGCCAGTCTCCTGCACACACTACTATGTGATGACATGTACACACAGCACAGTGCCACTCTCCTGCACACACTACTATATGATGACATGTACACACAGCACAGACGCAGTGTCACTCTCCTGCACACACTACTATATGATGACATGTACACACAGCACAGACACATTGTCACATTCCTGCACACACTACTATATGATGACATGTACACACAGCACAGACACAGTGTCACTCTCCTGCACACACTACTATATGATGACATGTACACACAGCACAGACGCAGTGTCACTCTCCTGCACACACTACTATATGATGACATGTACACACAGCACAGACGCAGTGTCACTCTCCTGCACACACTACTAGGTAATGACATGTACACACAGCACAGATGCAGTGTCAGTCTCCTGCACACACTACTATGTAATGACATGTACACACAGCAGTGCCAGCCTCTCTCACACACTACTACACCATAACATGTACACACAGAAGTGCCAGCCTCTCTCACACACTACTACACCATAACATTTACACACACAGTGCCAGCCTCTCTCACACTTTACACCATAACATGTACACACAGCAGTGTCAGCCTCTCTCAAACACTACTACACCATAACATGTACACACAGCAGTGCCAGCCTCTCTCACACACTACTACACCATAACATGTACACACAGCAGTGTCAGCCTCTCTCACACACTGCTATACCATAACATGAACACACAGCAGTGCCAGCCTCTCTCACACTTCTACACCATAACATGTACACACAGCAGTGCCAGCCTCTCTCACACACCGCTACACCATAACATGTACACACAGCAGTGTCAGCCTCTCTCACACACTGCTATACCATAACATGAACACACAGCAGTGCCAGCCTCTCTCACACTTCTACACCATAACATATACACACAGCAGTGCCAGCCTCTCTCACACACTACTACACCATAACATGTACACACAGCAGTGCCAGCCTCTGTTACTCACACTACTACACCATAACATGTACACACAGCAGAGCCACTCTCCTGCACACACTACTATGTGATGACATGTACACACAGCACAGACGCAGTGTCACTCTCCTGCACACACTACTATGTCATGACATGTACACACAGCACATACACAGTGTCAGTCTCCTGCACACACTACTATGTAATGACATGTACACACAGCATAGACACAGTGTCACTCTCCTGCACACACTACTATGTGATGACATGTACACACAGCACAGACACAGTGTCCCTCTCCTGCACACACTACTATATGATGACATGTACACACAGCACAGACACAGTGTCACTCTCCTGCACACACTACTAATGTGATGACATATACAGACAGCACAGACACAGTGTCACTCTCCTGCACACACTACTATGTCATGACATGTACACACAGCACAGACACAGTGCCACTCTCCTGCACACACTATGTGATGACATGTACACACAGCACAGACACAGTGTCACTCTACTGCACACACTACTATGTGATGACATGCACACACAGCACAGACTCAGTCTCACTCTCCTGCACACACTACTATGTGATGACATGTACACACAGCACAGACACAGTGTCACTCTCCTGCACACACTACTATATAATGACATGTACACACAGCACAGACACAGTGCCACTCTCCTGCACACACTACTATGTCATGACATGTACACACAGCACGGACGCAGTGCCACTCTCCTGCACACACTACTATGTCATGACATGTACACACAGCACAGACGCAGTGCCACTCTCATGCACACACTACTATGTCATGACATGTACACACAGCACAGACGTAGTGCCACTCTCCTGCACACACTACTATGTTATGACATGTACACACAGCACAGACGCAGTGCCACTCTCCTGCACACACTACTATGTGATGACATGTACACACAGCACAGACTCAGTGTCACTCTCCTGCACACACTACTATGTCATGACATGTACACACAGCACAGATGCAGTGTCACTCTCCTGCACACACTACTATGTGATGACATGTACACACAGCACAGACTCAGTGTCACTCTCCTGCACACACTACTATGTCATGACATGTACGCACAGCACAGACGCAGTGCCACTCTCCTGCACACACTACTATGTCATGACATGTACGTACAACACAGACGCAGTGCCACTCTCCTGCACACACTACTATGTCATGACATGTACGCACAACACAGACGCAGTGCCACTCTCCTGCACACACTACTATGTCATGACATGTACACACATCACAGACACATTGTCACTCTCCTGCACACACTACTATGTGATGACATGTACACACAGCACAGACTCAGTGTCACTCTCCTGCACACACTACTATGTCATGACATGTACACACAGCACAGACGCAGTGCCACTCTCCTGCACACACTACTATGTCATGACATGTACGCACAACACAGACGCAGTGCCACTCTCCTGCACACACTACTATGTCATGACATGTACACACAGCACAGACACAGTGTCACTCTCCTGCACACACTACTATATAATGACATGTACACACAGCACAGACACATTGTCACTCTCCTGCACACACTACTATGTGATGACATGTACACACAGCACAGACTCAGTGTCACTCTCCTGCACACACTACTATGTGATGACATGTACACACAGCACAGACGCAGTGTCACTCTCCTGCACACACTACTATGTCATGACATGTACACACAGCACAGACGCAGTGCCACTCTCATGCACACACTACTATGTCATGACATGTACACACAGCACAGACACATTGTCACTCTCCTGCACACACTACTATATGATGACATGTACACACAGCACAGACTCAGTGTCACTCTCCTGCACACACTACTATGTGATGACATGTACACACAGCACAGACGCAGTGGAACTCTCCTGCACACACTACTATATAATGACATGTACACGCAGCACAGACACAGTGTCACTCTACTGCATACACTACTATGTGATGACATGTACACACAGCACAGACGCAGTGTCACTCTCCTGCACACACTACTATGTGATGACATGTACATACAGCACAGACGCAGTGACACTCTCCTGCACACACTACTATGTGATGACATGTACACACAGCACAGACGCAGTGTCACTCTCCTGCACACACTACTATATGATGACATGTACACACAGCACAGACGCAGTGCCACTCTCCTGCACACACTACTATGTGATGACATGTACACACAGCACAGACACAGTGTCACTCTCCTGCGCACACTACTATGTGATGACATGTACACACATCACAGACGCATTGTCGATCTCCTGCACACACTACTATGTGATGACATGTACACACAGCACAGACTCAGTGTCACTCTCCTGCACACACTACTATGTCATGACATGTACACACAGCACAGACGCAGTGCCACTCTCCTGCACACACTACTATGTCATGACATGTACACACAACACAGACTCAGTGTCACTCTCCTGCACAAACTACTATATGATGACATGTACACACAGCACAGACACAGTGCCACTCTCCTGCACACACTACTATATGATGACATGTACACACAGCACAGACACAGTGCCACTCTCCTGCACACACTACTATGTGATGACATGTACACACAGCACAGACGCAGTGTCACTCTCCTGCACACACTACTATGTGATGACATGTACACACAGCACAGACTCAGTGTCACTCTCTTGCACACACTACTATGTCATGACATGTACACACAGCACAGACGCAGTGGAACTCTCCTGCACACACTACTATATGATGACATGTACACACAGCACAGACGCAGTGTCACTCTCCTGCACACACTACTATGTGATGACATGTACATAGAGCACAGACACAGTGTCACTCTCCTGCACACACTACTATATGATGACATGTACACACAGCACAGACACAGTGTCACTCTCCTGCACACACTACTATGTGATGACATGTACACACAGCACAGACTCAGTGTCACTCTCCTGCACACACTACTATATAATGATATGTACACACAGCACAGACAGTGTCACTCTCCTGCACACACTACTATATAATGACATGTACACACAGCACAGACTCAGTGTCACTCTCCTGCACACACTACTATGTCATGACATGTACACACAGCACAGACTCAGTGTCACTCTCCTGCACACACTACTATGTGATGACATGTACACACCGCCGCACAGACACAGTGTCACTCTCCTGCACACACTACTATGTGATGACATGTACACACAGCACAGACGCAGTGTCACTCTCCTGCGCACACTACTATGTGATGACATGAACACACATCACAGACACATTGTCACTCTCCTGCACACACTACTATGTGATGACATGTACACACAGCACAGACTCAGTGTCACTCTCCTGCACACACTACTATGTGATGACATGTACACACAGCACAGACGCAGTGCCACTCTCCTGCACACACTACTATGTCATGACATGTACACACAACACAGACACAGTGCCACTCTCCTGCACACACTACTATGTCATGACATGTACACACATCACAGACACATTGTCACTCTCCTGCACACACTACTATATGATGACATGTACACACAGCACAGACACAGTGTCACTCTCCTGCACACACTACTATGTGATGACATGTACACACAGCACAGACTCAGTGTCACTCTCCTGCACACACTACTATGTCATGACATGTACACACAACACAGACGCAGTGCCACTCTCCTGCACACACTACTATGTCATGACATGTACGCACAACACAGACGCAGTGCCACTCTCCTGCACACACTACTATGTCATGACATGTACACACATCACAGACACATTGTCACTCTCCTGCACACACTACTATGTCATGACATGTACACACAGCACAGACGCAGTGCCACTCTCCTGCACACACTACTATGTCATGACATGTACACACAGCACAGACGCAGTGCCACTCTCCTGCACACACTACTATGTCATGACATGTACACACAGCACAGACACAGTGTCACTCTCCTGCACACACTACTATATAATGACATGTACACACAGCACAGACACATTGTCACTCTCCTGCACACACTACTATGTGATGACATGTACACACAGCACAGACTCAGTGTCACTCTCCTGCACACACTACTATGTCATGACATGTACACACAGCACAGACGCAGTGTCACTCTCCTGCACACACTACTATGTCATGACATGTACACACAGCACAGACGCAGTGCCACTCTCATGCACACACTACTATGTCATGACATGTACACACAGCACAGACACATTGTCACTCTCCTGCACACACTACTATATGATGACATGTACACACAGCACAGACTCAGTGTCACTCTCCTGCACACACTACTATGTGATGACATGTACACACAGCACAGACGCAGTGGAACTCTCCTGCACACACTACTATATAATGACATGTACACGCAGCACAGACACAGTGTCACTCTACTGCATACACTACTATGTGATGACATGTACACACAGCACAGACGCAGTGTCACTCTCCTGCACACACTACTATGTGATGACATGTACATACAGCACAGACGCAGTGACACTCTCCTGCACACACTACTATGTGATGACATGTACACACAGCACAGACGCAGTGTCACTCTCCTGCACACACTACTATATGATGACATGTACACACAGCACAGACGCAGTGCCACTCTCCTGCACACACTACTATGTGATGACATGTACACACAGCACAGACACAGTGCCACTCTCCTGCACACACTACTATGTGATGACATGTACACACAGCACAGACACAGTGTCACTCTCCTGCACACACTGCTATGTCATGACATGTACACACAGCACAGACGCAGTGCCACTCTCCTGCACACACTACTATGTCATGACATGTACACACATCACAGACGCAGTGTCACTCTCCTGCGCACACTACTATGTGATGACATGTACACACATCACAGACGCATTGTCGATCTCCTGCACACACTACTATGTGATGAAATGTACACACAGCACAGACTCAGTGTCACTCTCCTGCACACACTACTATGTCATGACATGTACACACAGCACAGACGCAGTGCCACTCTCCTGCACACACTACTATGTCATGACATGTACACACAACACAGACTCAGTGTCACTCTCCTGCACAAACTACTATATGATGACATGTACACACAGCACAGACGCAGTGTCACTCTCCTGCACACACTACTATGTGATGACATGTACACACAGCACAGACTCAGTGTCACTCTCTTGCACACACTACTATGTCATGACATGTACACACAGCACAGACGCAGTGGAACTCTCCTGCACACACTACTATATAATGACATGTACACGCAGCACAGACACAGTGTCACTCTCCTGCACACACTACTATATGATGACATGTACACACAGCACAGACGCAGTGTCACTCTCCTGCACACACTACTATGTGATGACATGTACATAGAGCACAGACACAGTGTCATTCTCCTGCACACACTACTATATGATGACATGTACACACAGCACAGACACAGTGTCACTCTCCTGCACACACTACTATGTGATGACATGTACACACAGCACAGACTCAGTGTCACTCTCCTGCACACACTACTATATAATGACATGTACACACAGCACAGACAGTGTCACTCTCCTGCACACACTACTATATAATGACATGTACACACAGCACAGACTCAGTGTCACTCTCCTGCACACACTACTATGTCATGACATGTACACACAGCACAGACTCAGTGTCACTCTCCTGCACACACTACTATGTGATGACATGTACACACCGCCGCACAGACACAGTGTCACTCTCCTGCACACACTACTATGTGATGACATGTACACACAGCACAGACGCAGTGTCACTCTCCTGCGCACACTACTATGTGATGACATGTACACACATCACAGACACATTGTCACTCTCCTGCACACACTACTATGTGATGACATGTACACACAGCACAGACTCAGTGTCACTCTCCTGCACACACTACTATGTGATGACATGTACACACAGCACAGACGCAGTGCCACTCTCCTGCACACACTACTATGTCATGACATGTACACACAACACAGACACAGTGCCACTCTCCTGCACACACTACTATGTCATGACATGTACACACATCACAGACACATTGTCACTCTCCTGCACACACTACTATATGATGACATGTACACACAGCACAGACACAGTGTCACTCTCCTGCACACACTACTATGTGATGACATGTACACACAGCACAGACACAGTGTCACTCTCCTGCACACACTACTATATAATGACATGTACACACAGCACAGACACAGTGTCACTCTACTGCACACACTACTATGTGATGACATGTACACACAGCTCATACTCAGTGTCACTCTCCTGCACACACTACTATGTCATGACATGTACACACATCACAGACGCAGTGTCACTCTCCTGCGCACACTACTATGTGATGACATGTACATACAGCACAGACGCAGTGTCACTCTCCTGCACACACTACTATGTGATGACATGTACACACAGCACAGACGCAGTGTCACTCTCCTGCACACACTACTATATGATGACATGTACACACAGCACAGACACAGTGCCACTCTCCTGCACACACTACTATGTGATGACATGTACACACAGCACAGACACAGTGTCACTCTCCTGCACACACTGCTATGTCATGACATGTACACACATCACAGACGCAGTGCCACTCTCCTGCACACACTACTATGTCATGACATTTACACACATCACAGACGCAGTGTCACTCTCCTGCGCACACTACTATGTGATGACATGTACACACATCACAGACGCATTGTCGATCTCCTGCACACACTACTATGTGATGACATGTACACACAGCACAGACTCAGTGTCACTCTCCTGCACACACTACTATGTCATGACATGTACACACAGCACAGACGCAGTGCCACTCTCCTGCACACACTACTATGTGATGACATGTACACACAGCACAGACACAGTGCCACTCTCCTGCACACACTACTATGTGATGACATGTACACACAGCACAGACACATTGTCACTCTCCTGCACACACTACTATGTGATGACATGTACACACAGCACAGACTCAGTGTCACTCTCCTGCACACACTACTATATAATGACATGTACACACAGCACAGACACAGTGTCACTCTACTGCACACACTACTATGTGATGACATGTACACACAGCACAGACACATTGTCACTCTCCTGCACACACTACTATGTGATGACATGTACACACAGCACAGACTCAGTGTCACTCTCCTGCACACACTACTATATAATGACATGTACACACAGCACAGACACAGTGTCACTCTACTGCACACACTACTATGTGATGACATGTACACACATCACAGACACATTGTCACTCTCCTGCACACACTACTATGTGATGACATGTACACACAGCACAGACTCAGTGTCACTCTCCTGCACACACTACTATGTGATGACATGTACACACAGCACAGACACAGTGCCACTCTCCTGCACACACTACTATGTGATGACATGTACACACAGCACAGACACATTGTCACTCTCCTGCACACACTACTATGTGATGACATGTACACACAGCACAGACTCAGTGTCACTCTCCTGCACACACTACTATATAATGACATGTACACACAGCACAGACGCAGTGTCACTCTCCTGCGCACACTACTATGTGATGACATGTACACACATCACAGACACATTGTCACTCTCCTGCACACACTACTATGTGATGACATGTACACACAGCACAGACTCAGTGTCACTCTCCTGCACACACTACTATGTGATGACATGTACACACAGCACAGACGCAGTGCCACTCTCCTGCACACACTACTATGTCATGACATGTACACACAACACAGACACAGTGCCACTCTCCTGCACACACTACTATGTCATGACATGTACACACATCACAGACACATTGTCACTCTCCTGCACACACTACTATATGATGACATGTACACACAGCACAGACACAGTGTCACTCTCCTGCACACACTACTATGTGATGACATGTACACACAGCACAGACTCAGTGTCACTCTCCTGCACACACTACTATGTCATGACATGTACACACAGCACAGACTCAGTGTCACTCTCCTGCACACACTACTATATGATGACATGTACACCTAGCACAGATGCAGTGTCACTCTCCTGCACACACTACTATGTGATGACATGTACACACAGCACAGACGCAGTGTCACTCTCCTGCGCACACTACTATGTGATGACATGTACACACATCACAGACACATTGTCACTCTCCTGCACACACTACTATGTGATGACATGTACACACAGCACAGACTCAGTGTCACTCTCCTGCACACACTACTATGTCATGACATGTACACACAGCACAGACGCAGTGCCACTCTCCTGCACACACTACTATGTCATGACATGTACACACAACACAGACACAGTGCCACTCTCCTGCACACACTACTATGTCATGACATGTACACACATCACAGACACATTGTCACTCTCCTGCACACACTACTATATGATGACATGTACACACATCACAGACACAGTGTCACTCTCCTGCACACACTACTATATGATGACATGTACACACAGCACAGACGCAGTGTCACTCTCCTGCACACACTACTATGTCATGACATGTACACACAGCACAGACACATTGTCACTCTCCTGCACACACTACTAGATGATGACATGTACACACAGCAAGGACTCAGTGTCACTCTCCTGCACACACTACTATATAATGACATGTACACACAGCACAGACACAGTGTCACTCTCCTGCACACACTACTATACAATGACATGTACACACAGCACAGACTCAGTGTCACTCTCCTGCACACACTACTATATAATGACATGTATACACAGCACAGACTCAGTGTCACTCTCCTGCACACACTACTATATAATGACATGTACACACAGCACAGACACAGTGTCACTCTCCTGCACACACTACTATATGATGACATGTACACACAGCACAGACACAGTGCCACTCTCCTGCACACACTACTATATGATGACATGTACACACAGCACAGACACAGTGCCACTCTCCTGCACACACTACTATATGATGACATGTACACACAGCACAGACACAGTGTCACTCTCCTGCACACACTACTATATGATGACATGTACACACAGCACAGACACAGTGTCACTCTCCTGCACACACTACTATGTGATGACATGTACACACAGCACAGACACAGTGCCACTCTCCTGCACACACTACTATATGATGACATGTACACACAGCACAGACGCAGTGTCACTCTCCTGCACACACTACTATATGATGACATGTACACACAGCACAGACACAGTATCACTCTCCTGCACACACTACTATGTGATGACATGTACACACAGCACAGACACAGTGTCACTCTCCTGCACACACTACTATATAATGACATGTACACACAGCACAGACACAGTGTCACTCTCCTGCACACACTACTATATGATGACATGTACACACAGCACAGACACAGTATCACTCTCCTGCACACACTACTATGTGATGACATGTACACACAGCACAGACACAGTGTCACTCTCCTGCACACACTACTATATAATGACATGTACACACAGCACAGACACAGTGTCACTCTCCTGCACACACTACTATGTGATGACATGTACACCTAGCACAGAGTCACTCTCCTGCACACACTACTATATGATGACATGTACACACAGCACAGACACAGTATCACTCTCCTGCACACACTACTATATAATGACATGTACACACAGCACAGACACAGTGTCACTCTCCTGCACAAACTACTATATGATGACATGTACACACAGCACAGACTCAGTGTCCCTCTCCTGCACACACTACTATATGATGACATGTACACACAGCACAGACGCAGTGCCACTCTCCTGCACACACTACTATATGATGACATGTACACACAGCACAGACGCAGTGTCACTCTCCTGCACACACTACTATATGATGACATGTACACACAGCACAGACACAGTGTCACTCTCCTGCACACACTACTATATGATGACATGTACACACAGCACAGACGCAGTGTCACTCTCCTGCACACACTACTCTGTGATGACATGTACACACAGCACAGACACAGTGCCACTCTCCTGCACACACTACTATATGATGACATGTACACACAGCACAGACACAGTGTCAATCTCCTGCACACACTACTATATGATGACATGTACACACAGCACAGACACAGTGTCACTCTCCTGCACACACTACTATATGATGACATGTACACACAGCACAGACACAGTGTCACTCTCCTGCACACACTACTATATGATGACATGTACACACAGCACAGACACAGTGTCACTCTCCTGCACACACTACTATATGATGACATGTACACACAGCACAGACACAGTGTCACTCTCCTGCACACACTACTATATGATGACATGTACACACAGCACAGACACAGTGTCAGTCTCCTGCACACACTACTATATGATGACATGTACACACAGCACAGACACAGTGTCAATCTCCTGCACACACTACTATATGATGACATGTACACACAGCACAGACACAGTGTCACTCTCCTGCACACACTACTATATGATGACATGTACACACAGCACAGACACAGTGTCACTCTCCTGCACACACTACTATATGATGACATGTACACACAGCACAGACACAGTGTCAATCTCCTGCACACACTACTATATGATGACATGTACACACAGCACAGATACAGTGTCACTCTCCTGCACACACTACTATATGATGACATGTACACACAGCACAGACGCAGTGTCACTCTCCTGCACACACTACTATATGATGACATGTACACACAGCACAGACACAGTGTCACTCTCCTGCACACACTACTATATGATGACATGTACACACAGCACAGACGCAGTGTCACTCTCCTGCACACACTACTCTGTGATGACATGTACACACAGCACAGACACAGTGCCACTCTCCTGCACACACTACTATATGATGACATGTACACACAGCACAGACACAGTGCCACTCTCCTGCACACACTACTATATGATGACATGTACACACAGCACAGACACAGTGTCACTCTCCTGCACACACTACTATATAATGACATGTACACACAGCACAGACTCAGTGTCACTCTCCTGCACACACTACTATATGATGACATGTACACACAGCACAGACACAGTGTCACTCTCCTGCACACACTACTATATGATGACATGTACACACAGCACAGACGCAGTGTCACTCTCCTGCACACACTACTATATGATGACATGTACACAGAGCACAGAAACATTGTCACTCTCCTGCACACACTACTATATGATGACATGTACACACAGCACAGACGCAGTGTCACTCTCCTGCACACAATACTATGTCATGACATGTACACACAGCACAGACTCAGTGTCACTCTCCTGCACACACTACTATGTGATGACATGTACACACAGCACAGACACAGTGTCACTCTCCTGCACACACTACTATGTGATGACATGTACACACAGCACAGAGTCACTCTCCTGCACACACTACTATATGATGACATGTACACACAGCACAGACAGCAGTTACTTTTTAAACTCATCTCTTGTTGGATTTCACAGTGTTTAGCGGAGACAAAAAAAATAACAATCATGTTTTATCCCAAAATTCCCATAATGAAATAAACAACCATATCTTCCTTCATTCCAGGACGTCAGTTACATATTTACATTTATTTATGTTTTCTTTTTCTTAAAAAAAGGAGGAATAAAAGCGCAAAACAAATAAAAAAAAATGTTTTTTTAAAAATAAATAAAAAAGAAAACGGAATCAGATAATCCCTAAGATTTCACTCAGGCTTCATTTTGCGACTGTCTTGCCATTTAGCTGGGTTAACCCATTGTATTCAGAGAGGTCTGTGAGCGTATTGTTTGTGCGTATGTAAATATATTTATATATACATACACTGATACATAAATATTGAAGCTACCAGGCTGGACTTTTAAAACCCAACTTAGATGTAAAAAATGCAAAAATTAAAAAATAACCTACACAATACACAAAATTATACATTTTTCCATTTGCAAAAATTCAGGAAGAGTTCAAAAACTCTGTGCTGTTATAACTATTATTACCCTATACTAAGATTTGTTAAATTCCTTTCAGATTATAACGTCCTGATAAAACTTCTGTTGCGCATAGGGTTGCCACCTCGGCCATGGTTTCCTGGACACTTATGAGTTATACATGCTGCAGGGTGTACAGAGGGGAACATGAATAGTACTGTTCAGTGTCACTATTTGAGCACTGTCCAGGGTTGAAATTCATGTTCCTACCTGTATACCCTGCAGCATGTATAAAACATAAGGGTCCAAGAAAACATGGCTGACGTGGGGCAACCCTAGTTGCGCCACATTACTCATAAACCGTCATTTGATAACGTCTCCCATTTCCCTGTACAATCTCCACACTACAGATCTGTCTTCTGCTCCATATAACCCCTTCCTCTAATACACAAGAACATGAAAATAATTGAATTTACTATTATGATATTTACAGTACCAGAACAAAAAGCTGGTATTAAATAGAAGCCGTTACCACAGGCTTGGAAAGCACAGGAAATACAAACCTGGCATCTTCCAGCATAGGGTAACAGCCTTTGGTTAAATTAGGAATGTAAATGCTTACCTAATTCACAATGTTTGTATAAATACAGTAAATGCCATAAACCCAAGAATAAAAAGGTAGAGTGACTAAAAATTCTGGACATTAATTTGTTGATTTTTGTATGAAATAGTCGATCCATATTATATGTAATAAACTGTACCACCAAGTATTTATTTGGTGATTTAATGACCGTCTAAGACTCACATGCGCCAGGGAGGCTATCGCAGGATGTCTTGTGAAAGTCGAAATTGCAGCGTAATACTTTATGGTTCTTTTCAATACTGGCAAAAGGATTAGATTATGATTGGCAATATGAAGAGTATTCTATGCACCAATCATCTGCATACCAAAGAGAGTATTATTTCCTCTTCAAAAATGTGGCTCAATTTGACTGTGAGAAGATGGTTAATCATTAACAATAGATATGCACCAATATGTGCCCAGAACCTTTAGGGCTAGAACACGAGTGGAGCTCTAATTTAATGCGCGCCCGTAAACGGGCAAATTCACCTGTTTATGGGCGCGTGATAACTAACCAGCCATTAGAAGTGGCTGATTATTGCTACCACAAGCATGCGGTAGCAATTAGCGCTCAGAAAATTAACCAGAGATCAGATCTCTGGTTCATTTTATAAATGTCCCCCGATTGTCCCCCAAATTAAGTGTGGTGTAGTTAAGTAAAATACAAAAATATCAGCATTTTTATATTTTTTTAAAACTAACTGCACAAAGCAGATTTTAAGGGTTAAAAGTGGCGAGTATGGGGTGAAAAAAACCAGCACTGAAAAGTGGCTTTATATTGCGGTCTATGGGGACTGTGTGTTCCCAGTAAATATATATGTATATGCTTATGTACATACATATTTATTTGTATATACTCCTATTAACACATAAATATATACAGTATATATTCATATACATTTATGTATTCTGCCCATCTCTGTGCGACTTACCACCTTTGCTGTGCTAGTTCTCATGCCATGTCTGATGATATTTTGCGCTCAATTTGTAATCTTACCCTTAATTTGTCTTTTATACTTAAAAAAAAAAAACAGTTGGGATGCATTAAGCCCTTATTTGGAGTAAGATATTTAATTAAAGCAACATCATAGAAAAAAAATTAAAATGCATACGATAATATTATAGTTTTGGACAGAAACATATTTGCATTATAATTATTTTAGCAAAAATGTTTTTTAGTAAATGCTATTAGTGTTTGATGGTCACAGCTGTACACTGAGCATATGTACATATACGCCATGCACTCAGTTAGAAATGCTGTGGTTGTTCAGAGAGTATGTACTACTTTAGCAAGGACTTGATTAATGCCATCACCAATAATTACAACTTTTAGCAGGTTTGAAGTTTCAGTGTGCACAGGAATTTGTACTTAAGTATACTTAAACCTGCATGGGGCAAATCTGCATCTATAACGGTTATATAAATTACTTGAAGCAATTATCACTAGCAAAAATTCTTCTATCCAGAATGGAAATAATCTCATACGCATTTCAATTTTAACAGTTCTAATCTAAGATGAAATATATTTTAAAAGTTTACTGTGCATCTAAAAGCGGCTCATCAGTGGGCATTCATGAAAAGAAAGACTGTATGTTAATTATTAAAGACATATAAAAAGAAAAAAAAAAATTAATTTAATAAAAAATAAAAAAAAATAAAAAAGGTAATAATTCAGTATATAGTACAGTGGGTTTAAAAGACCAGTCTGGTATTCTGCTATTTTCTGTGTCCAATTCTAAAAGCCCTCCATTTTTAAAGTGGTACAAAATAAAAAAATAACATTTGAAATTAAAAACAAACTCTATTTCCCCAACCCCAAATATAACCAGATTTTATTTTTAAATATTTGCCTTAAAAATCTTGTCCCTTTTTTAATTTTTTTTTGTTGACCTCCTGTATATTTTTACCCCATTTTCTTGTTCTTTGTTTTTTTTTTTTTTCGTTTTTTTTCTTATTTAAATGAATTGGTAAAATGAATAGGTACATAGAGTATTTCATGCATTTTTTCTCATTTTGTTCATTCTATCCTTTCGGGGATTTTTTTTTTTAAATGTGTGTTTTGATATTTTTTTGTCTTTTATTTTTTAAGAAATACATATATTTTTTCTTTGCTCGTTTTCTTCGTTCTTGTTCCTGTATTATTATTTTTTTCCGTTTACCATTTTGGACACTTTGTCTGTTACCACATACTTTTCTGAGTTACAGCTTGCTTGCATGGGGGAGAAGAGTTAACTCAGAACTCCAACAACTTCAGTCTCTGATATAAAGCTTGTTATACCATACAGTGATATTGAGTACTTATAACCAATAAACATCACTCTTCATTCTCAAGCTACACTCTTAATTGATTCCTAATGAATATGCTGTAATCTACAATGATAATGTGTATCTATATATCTATAATTAATATGCAACACTATATAGTGATGCCAAAAATATCTTTGTCTATATATATTAAATTCCAATATATATATATATATATATATATATATATATATATATATATATATATATATATATATATATATATATATATATATATATATATATATATATATATATACATATCATATATAGGGATATAGAAATGTAAATAATAAATATGTAAACATATAGTTTGATACTCATCTTCATTATATATTTCAGCATTTGTTGGGGGCCCATGTTGTGTTTTATTTATATACTTTTATTTTTGATCCCAGGACAAGCAGCTGTTAAGACAGATTGACACCAATATAGCCTCAAAATGCGTTACATGCACATTATGTACCAGGGAAACTTGAGTCACAAAATGAAGAGGTTAGTAAGTTATGTAGGTTTATATCACAAACATCTGGGTGAATATAGGTATCCCTAATTTGTTGTTCAGCAACAACAGAGGGACAACAACCTGGAAGACATTGTAAGAGGAAGAACAGAGAGAGAAAAGGGAGATAGCGAGTGATTAAATGGGGAGAGAAATACAGAAGTATAATGAGAAGGGGTGAAGGAAAGGAAGTGATGTGAAATGAGAAATATTGGACCACAGGTTAAAGAAAAGAGAGGGAATGAGAAAGGGAAAAAAAATAGACTCTGCGAAGCAGAAGTAATGGAGGATGTGAGAAGCTGAGAAAAGAGAAAATAGGGAGGCAGATGGGAAAGTGGAGAGAACAGAGATTGGCCAATACTCCTAATAACTTGATACTCCATATTGATAACTATTTTTGAACTTTGGTCATCATTACCCATTACAGATAATTTGAGATTTCACATACATTTTGATTATTGAATGTTACATTTGAATATCCAAGTGCAATGAAAAGACATTCAATACTTTTTTTATTTTTAACATTACCTCAAAACTCCCTAAGTATAATGGTATTGAAAGTCTAGAGGTTCCAATTGCAGGTGAGAAGCATGAGGAATAGTGCAAATAAAATCCAAAGAGAGAAGAACGAGGTAGAAAAAACAGTGAAGAGTAGTGATAAGAGAGTGAGGAATGAGATGAAGGTAAGGATCGTGTATGAGAAAATGTGCCCACGCAAAGAGAGATATATTGGAAAGAGAGGAATGTAGTAGATGATGTGTTGTACTGTAAGAAGTGAGAAAGACCGATGAGTCAGAGAGTCTACGCCTTTCACCAGAATGGTAGGTCAGCAATTGTATGTATCAAATGAAGAACCTCTATCTACTATATATCTGTAAGTTCCACCTACATTTCAAAACTTTGTTATATGACTGTAGATGTGATGATGTTAGAACAATGTTACTAATACAACCTCCTGCCAGATTCTGAAAAATAGCTCCATATTTGAAATCTTATTTTGGATATGGTTCTGGATTTCATGTAGTACAATCTTGCAGAATGACAAATTATGGTAGCATTTTGAGGCTATGTTGTGAATGATGTGTTCTGTCTTTAACAATTCTGGATCTGTGTATCAGACTCATAATTATGGCCTCCTGAAATTTTCAGATTGCCAGTTGAAGGATGAGTCAGCACAATTTGACAAATTACTTTCAGTTTTTGAGAAATTTAATGGTCTGGGGTAGTCCTCTTTATACCTCTGTCTGTATTGTGGGATATGTAGTCCTTAATGCTACATGGAAAACTACAAATTCCACAATGTAAAGAGGTCAGAGGCTTGTAACTGTGTGCCAAGTTTTCCTGAAGAGTTACATTTAATAGGTTGGGACAAATGTTGAAATCAGTTCTTTAGGTCCAATTTTGGAGAGGATTACACAATCCTAAAGACTCCAGATGAAAATTCAAGTCAAAAAGCCACTTTTGATTTAGAGATAGGAAGGGTTGTTTTGGTATTTAAATGGTGACTAAAAAGGTCAGTTTTGGAACATGAGTTAGAGCGTAAAATAGTCAATTTGAAGTCTATTTATTATGGCCAAAAGCTTGATAGACAGATCCAGTTGTGTCTTGTCCACTCTAGCTTAGCTTCTCCTTCTCCCCCTTTCACTCTCTTGTCTTCCTCCTCCGTCCTATCTCATACAGGGGTGGTCCTGCGGTTGGCTGTGTTGGTGTGCGCAGAGTCCTTGTTATCTTTGGGTATACAGTTATGAACTTGGAGGAAGCTGTTATCCGAGTTATAAGTGGCCGTGGGGGTCCCGGCCGACTTTAGGGGGTCACGGCTCAGCGTATACATGGAAATCTCAGTGGAGGGTAAGGTATTGAAGCCCTTAAGCCCCACTGGGGAGGCATCACGGGAGTGAGATGGCTCCGTGGACCGGGAACTGGAGCGGCTGCGCCTCTGGTAACGATAGCGATAGCTTGGTATACGGGTAATGGCAGAGGACTGGAGGTAGTCCGTGGCCCGTTGTGTGGCCCTTAGCTGCTTGTGGCGGTCGATAAACATATGGACAGCCAGCACCCCCACCATCTCAGCAATGATGAAGGAAAGAGCTCCAAAGTAGAAGGACCAGCCATACGAGTAACTGTTTTTCTTGGAGTCGCTCTTTGACGGGTCACCAGCATTTGCTGATATGTAGACAATGATCCCAATGATGTTGCTCAGACCTGTGAGTGAAGGGAATGAAATACAATTAGTACATTTTGGACAAAACTCCACCAGAAATTATTTGATTGATATAAATAATGGGGGGGGGGGGGGTGATACTAAAGATAAAGTGAACACAAGAGTGAAAGATAGATATCCCGAAGAGGCAGAAGAAAATTGGAAAATGAGTGAGAAAAGAAGGGACAGAAGATAGTCATTTCATATGTGTGACAAGAAATGAGAGAATGACTGAAAAACCTTTAAAGGGACAGTCTAGTCAAATTTAAACTTTCATGATTCAGATAGGGCATGTAATTTTAAACAGCTTTCCAATTTACTTTTATCATCAAATTTGCTTTGTTCCTTTGGTATTCTTTGTTGAAAGCTAAACCTAGGTAGGCTCATAAGCTAATTTCTAAGCCCTTGAAGGCCTCCTCTTATCTCGGTGCATTTTGACAGTTTTTCACAGCTAGACAGCGCTAGTTCATGTGTGTTATATAGATAACATTGTGCTCACTCCAGTGAAATTATTTGTGATTCAGCACTGATTGGCTAAAATGCAAGTCTGTCAAATACACTGAGATAAGGGGCAGTCTGCAGATGCTTAGATACAAGGTAATCACAGAGGTAAAAGGTATATTAATATAACCGTGTTGTTTACGCAAAACTGGGGAATAGGTAATAAAGGGATTATCTATCTTTTTAAACAATACAAATTATGGAGTAGACTGTCCCTTTAAGGAAAAAATGATGAGGTGAGAGAACGATATAGGAACATGATATATATCAGGTGAGCCACAAGCTACAGGTAGCAGAAGAAGATATCAGCTTTGTTTATGGATACAACTTGACCCCAGAGATACCTATTTCTAATTAAGGCTGCATTTAGATTGTTGTCAATAATCGTCTAAATATTTTGTGTGACATAATCTCACATTAGCTTTTCTTTAACAAACAATTTACATACTTTTACATTACACTTTACTAGCTTGTGAGAAAATCAGCAGGTGATAGGCACTAAACAGCCATTATCCACATATTTGCGAGTAGCCAAGATGTTATCGCTTTTGAATAGTCTGTCGCTAGTGGGCGGGACTGATATTTACATATGTGTATGTATTTAATAGACATATACGTGATATCCCATACAGCTGGTGGGATCTGCAGGAAATAAACAGAAATCACAGGCCCGACATCTAGAAATGGCGTTTGGCAAACAGATTGTTTATCAGGAAGGATTATAAATGGTTAATTTTACACGTGTAATGATGATTTACTGTAGAAACTGTACACACACATTTTTGCTTGATCTTCGTGTCTTAAAGGGACAGTAAAGAGCATGCAATTTTTAACAACTTTCCAAATTACTTGTGTGGACGTGACTTTAGTACTTGACGGCAGCAGTGTATTGCAAAATTATTTGTAGCTTGGTGTACAATGTTGCAAACCTCTGGTGCCATACAGTACTAAAGACACGTGCACACTCCTGAGCTCTTATGAGCCTACCTAGTTTTACGCTTCAATAAAAGATACCAAGAGAACAAAGCAAATTTGAGAACACAAGTAATTTGGAAAGTTGTTTAACATTGCTGCTCTATCTGAATCACTCAAGTTTAATTTTGGCTTTACTGTCCCTTTAAAGGGGCATGAAACCAAAAATCTTTCTTTAATGATTCAGACAGAGAATTTTTTTTTTAAATTTTAATTTTTTTCCAATCAAACTTACTTCATTCTCATTGTATTCTTTGTTGAAGAGAATACCCAGGAGTGTGCACATGTGTGAAGCACTATATGGCAGTTTTGCAAGAATTCTTTAGAACACTAGATGGCGGCAGTGCTTGCTTGTATAATGTGTAACATAGTTAAAGGCATTTGTGCAAAACGGCTGCCATATAGTGTTCCAGAAACATGCATGCTCCTGTTCCCACTTACCTTCTTTTCAACAAAGGATAGAAAAGAGAAAAAAGGACAATCACACCCTTCACACATATATAAATATTTGAGTTTCCCTTTAATTTACAATAGGTTGTGGTGCTGTCCCAAAAAGTTATATTAAACCTACCAAATACACAGCCCTAGTAATGCACCGAAATGGAAATTCTGGACCGAAACCAAACCCGAAAATTCAGGATGCACTTGGCCGAAAACCAAAAATCTTTTTTTCTTTCTAATGACACGGTGAGTCCACGGATCATCATCATTAATTACTGTTAGGAATATCACTCCTGGCCAGCAGGAGGAGGCAAAGAGCACCACAGCAAAGCTGTTAAGTATCACTTCCCTTCCCACAACCCCCAGTCATTCTCTTTGCCTATAGTGCAAGGAGAAGGTGAAGTAATTAGGTGTGTGGACTCTCAGGTTCCCATCAAAGGGTTCTTCTCAGATATCTGACTTTTACTTTTAACAATAGCTTTGCCATAGCTTCCAGAGTTTTCTCAATGGTTCCGGGAGTGGCGGCTTGTCTGGATGGCCTATTGGTTTAGGCGCCATCCTCCTTCAAACAAATTCTCATTCAGAAGTTTCTGTTGTCTTCTTTGTTCCACGGTTGGTAATGGAGCTGGAAAAGAAGTTCCTTGTCTCAGCTACAGGGTAGTCTGCATAGGGACTATAATTGTTTCCCTATCGATGGAAATCCTTCTGGCAGAAAATACTAAATCCTTCCTCTTGCCTCTCTCTTCAGTCTACTGTTCGGCATCAGCGGTTCAGTATATGGAGGTAATTGGTCTGATGGTGCTTCCATGGGCATCATCCCTTGTTCGATTTTGTTTGAGAGCTCTGCAGTTGTACATGCTCAGTCAGTGGATTGAAGATTTTTCAGATTCTATCCGAGAATAGGTCTGGATCAATCAGGAATTTCAGGAATTAGGTCTCAGAACTCATGCTTCGGAGACCTTCCTGGACATTTGTGATCTTGAACGCCAGCCTGATGGGCTGGGGAGGAGTCTGGGACTCATTGAAAAGCAAGGACGTTGGTCCTGTGAGAAGTCTGCTCTCCTTTTTATAATTTTGGAGTTGAGAGCGATTTACAATGCTCTGATGGTTTGGCTTCAGTTGTCTTAGCCCAGTTTATCGGGTCCTAGTCTGCCAATATAGTCCCTAGGGCTTACATCTTTTCCTCTCTGAGTTCATTAGTCATGCAGGAAGTGTTCAGATTTTTCTGTGGGCAGGTGTTCACAGTTCTGTCTATTGGCCATCCACTTTTCTAGAGTGGACTTCTGGGAAGCAGAGTTCTGTTCAGACAGACTTCTCATCTCGGGGAGGGGGACCTCCATCTGAAAGTGTTCTTCAGGTTAACATCCATTTGGGGCTTACCAGAATTGGTTCCGATGGCATCTCGTCAGAACTTTAAAGTTTCCTAGTTCGCTCGAGGTCAAGAGATCTTCATGCCTTTCTGATAGATGCTCTGGCAGTTCTTTGGAACTTCAGGTTGACTTACCCTTTTTCTCGGTTTGTTCTTCCATGAGTCTTCATTCATATCAAGTAGGAGAGAGCATGGTTTTTTTCTATTGGCTCCTGCGTGGCTTGCAAGATCTGGTAGGCGGATCTAGTAGAGATGTCGTCTCTACCTCAGTGGAAATTTCCTCCAAATTTCGTTTCTCTGAAGCTGGCGGCTTGGAGATTGCACGCTTGAATTTAGCTAAGCGTGGGTTTTTCCGAATTGGTCATGGAGACCATGATTCAGGCTCATAGTTTATTTCTATATATTGAGGATCCCAAGGATCTTATCTTTTTCTCCAGGAAGACATTGAGAAGGAGTCATCTCTAAGTACCCTCAAGGGTCAGATTTTGGCTAATTCCATTTTACGGATGGTGTCCTACGATGGCTTAGTTGTAAACTTTGTTGCTCTGTAAGCTGAAAGTCAAGAGTTCAAATCCAGCTGTGGCTATGTACACTTCATACCCAAGCGTCTGGCGGACGGGCCAGATGTACACTCCTTATCAGGTTCTGGTCAGAATCAGGCCTGTGTTTAAGTCGGTTGCTTCTTCTTGGAGCCTTAACCTTGTTCTTAAAGTTTTTTTCTCCATGAGACTAGTGTGTTCCACAGAGATCTTGGAAAGTTTTGTTTCTTCTGCTTTCTTCTGCTCAGAGAGTTCCGGACTCTCAGCTTGGCAGTGTGGTTCTCCTTATCTCGTATTTCTAAAAGATAAGGCAGTTCTCCGTACCAAGTTTGGTTTTCTTTATAGGGTCCTTTTCGGACAGAAGTTTTATTCAGGAAAATGTTGTTCCTTTTCTCTGTCCTATTCCTTCTTTCATAAAGATCAGCTGTTGCACTTCCTAGATATTGTGCGGGCCCAAGCAATTTATCTACTTTCTCAGGAACTTTGTCAGTCTTCTGCATTGTTTTGTTTTTATGGATATACATAAATGCCGGAAAGATTCTTCCACTTTTTTTCTCTGTTTGCGAAGTGTTAATCGTAGGGCTCATAAGCCTACTGGACAACAGCCTCCTGAGAGTATTTCGGCCCCCTCCACTGGGGTGGTGTACTCTTTTTGGGCCTTAAAAAATGAGGCCTCTGTGGAACAGTTTTTTCTAAATCCTATTAGTTAGATTTTTTGCCTCGTCTGAGGCTTCTTTTGGGAGAAAGGTTCTTCAAGCAGTGGTGCCTTCTATTTAGGTTCCCTGTCTTGTCCCTCCCTTATCATCTGTGTCCTCTAGCTTGGGTATTGATTCCCAATAGTAATTAGAGATGATCCGTGGACTTACCGTGTCATTAGAAAGAAAACAAAATTTATGCTTACCTGCTAAATTTCTTTCTTTCTTCACACGGTGAGTCCACGGCCCTCCCTGTTTTTAAGACAGTTTTTGTTACATAAACCTCAGGCACCTCTGCACCTTGTCGTTTCTTTTCTCTCCTTTTCCTTTGGTCGAATGACTAGGGGTTGTGGGAAGGGAAGTGATACTTAACAGCTTTGCTGTGGTGCTCTTTGCCTCCTCCTGCTGGCCAGGAGTGATTTTCCCAACAGTAATTAATGATGATCCGTGGACTCACCGTGTCAAGAAAGAAAGAAATTTATCAGGTAAGCATAAATTTTGTTTTCTTTCTAATGACACGGTGAGTCCACAGATCATCATTAATTACTGTTGGGAATCAATACCCAAGCTAGAGGAAACAGATGATACATTTTATTTTTTCCAAATTATTTTTAAATATATATATACTGTATATATTGCATAATTAAACTATTTAATGAGTGAAAAACTGCAAGCCAATAAAAAAAAAATAACCACCATTTATTTAAAGTAACACACTAAAATTGGAAAAAAATCTTAAAGGGACACTGAACCCAAATGTTTTTCTTTTGTGATTCAGATAGAGCAGCAATTTTAAGCAACTTTCTTATTTACTCCTATTATCAAATGTTCTTTGTTCTCTTGCTATCTTTATTTGAAAAAGAAGGCATCTAAGCTAAGGAGCCAGACAATTTTTGGTTGAGAACACTGGGCAGCACTTGTTTATTGGTGGGTGAATTTATCCACCAATCAGCAAGAACAACCCAGGTTGTTCACCAAAAATGGTCTGGCATCTAAACTTACATTCTTGCTTTTCAAATAAAGATACCAAGGGAATGAATAAAATGTAATAATAGGAGTAAATTAGAAAGTTTCTTAAAATTGCTGCTCTATCTGAATCACAAAAGAAAAAAAGAAAAACAATAATATGCTACACAATAATTTTTACCAAGAAAAAAACAGGCAAAAAAAAACACAGAAAGAAACAATAATGCCATTTTTAGCCAAAAGGGCCGAATAATCAAGCTCCAAATGGAGCTTGATGCCCCTGTTTCCGGGCGAGTCTTCAGGCTCGCTGGAAACAGCAGTTATGGTGGATGCTCTCATCCTTCTACTTAAAGTGATGGTAAACTCCCCTCTTTATAAAATCAGATCCAGAATGTTTGTGATATTTTAGAGGGAGTTAAATCATCAGTTGTAATGACGTTGCTCTATAACTTTCATTTTTAATGTAGATATAGAATTCAAATACCTCTCGCTCTGCCGCCCACTACAAAAGTCCATTTCCTTCCTAAGATAGGGAGAGTCCACGACTTCATTCCTTACTGTTGGGAAACACAACACCTGGCCACCAGGAGGAGGCAAAGACACCCCAGCCAAAGGCTTAAATATCCCTCCCACTTCCTCATTACTACAGTCATTCTTTGCCTTTCGTCACGTTAGGAGGTGGCAGAGAAGTGTCAGAAGATTCTGAGAGTCCTGAAAAAGGGTATCTGCTCTTTGAGATAGGACTGGAGTTTTAAGTAGTCATGTCAACCTCTCAGTGAGAGTATCGATGAAAGTTAGAGTCTGGAGATGCAGGGAAAGCTTTTCTGCGAAACCATCCAGACTACTGCTAACAGCTCCTAAGCAATCAGTGTTGACGAGTTTCACTGCCTGCTTTCTCTCACTCAAGTCCATGTCAGGAGCGCTACTATAACACTGTCACACTTGAGAGGCTGTGTTCTGTTCCACAGCATGGATCCTGGAGGTAAGATTGTTTCAATTTTTACACATTAACCCTGGATCCTATCAATTAGACAGAGTTTACAAAGACAGAAAAGTTCCTTTGACTTTTACTGTGCCGCTTAAGATGGCGAACATTATTAAGAACGAATGGGAAAGAACTGGTTCTTCCTTTTCCCTCTTGTCTACTTTTAAAAAGTTGTTCCCGGTCCCAGACTCTCAACTGGATTTGTGGGGCTCAATTCCTAAGGTGGATGGTACTATCTCTACGCTTGCAAAACTTACTACTATACCTCTTGAAGAGAGTTCTTCATTCAGAGAGCTGATGGATAAGAAAATTGAAACCTTTCTGAGAAAGATGTTTCAACATACAGGATTTTTGTTTCAACCGGCGGCTACAGTTGCAGCGGCTGCCGGAGCGGCTACCTACTGGTGCGACTCTTTGTCACAACTCATTGAGGTGGAGTCTCCCCTCAAGGATATTCAAGACAGAATTAAAGCTCTGAGAATTGTTAATTCTTTTATCTGTGATGCAATTGTGCAAATTATTTGCCTAAATGCAAAGGCCTCTGGCTTTGCGGTCCTAGCCTGCCGGGTGCTCTGGTTGTAGTCTTGGTCTGCGGATATGACTTCTAAGTCCAGACTCCTTTCTCTTCCCTTCAAGGGAAATATTTTATTTGGTCCGGGCCTGGACTCCAATATTCTACGGTTACCGGAGGCAAGGGTGCCTTCCTACCGCAAGATAAGAAGAACAAGTCTAAGGGATGACAATCTTCTAATTTTCGTTCCTTTCGTTCTGGAAAATCCCAACAACAACAATCCTCCTCCAAGCCCGAGCAACCCAAGAGTACTTGGAAGCCGGCTCAGTCCTGGAATAAATCCAAGCAGAATAAGAAGCCCGCCGAAAACAAATCAGCATGAAGGGGAGGCCCCCGATCTGGAATCGGATCGTGTAGGGGGCAGACTGTTTCTTTTTTCAGATGCCTGGTTCAAAGACATACAGGATCCATGGGTCCTGGAGGGGGTATTTTAGGGATACAAGATAGGCTTCAAATCTAATCCGCAAAGGGGCAGATTCCTTCTCTTGAATCTGTCTACCAGACCAGAAAAGAGGGATGCCTTTCTAGGGTGCATTTGGGATCTATCCTCCTTCGGAATTGTTTTCCCGGTGTCTATCAAAGAAAGAGGTTTGGGGTTTTATTCAAACCCTTTTGTGGTCCCAAAGAAGGATGGAACTTTCCGCCCAATTCTGGACCTAAAGTGCTTTAACAAATTTCTCAGTGTCCCTTCCTTCAAGATGGAGACGATAAGGTCCATCTTTCCTTTAATTCAGGAAGGCCAGTTTATGACCACTATAGATCTGAAGGACGCTTACCTTCATGTTCCAATCCACAGGGAACACTTTCAGTTCCTGAGGTTTGCATTCCTGGACCAGCACTTCCAGTTCATTTCCCTTCCGTTTGGCCTAGCTACTGCTCCAAGAATCTTTACGAAGGTTCTGGAGGCTCTTCTAACCATTGCCAGAACTCAGGATATTGCAGTAAACCCATACTTGGACGATATTCTGGTGCAAGCACCATCCTTTCTTGCGGAAGAATTCTCGGAGTCCCTCTGTGGCTCAGTGTATGGAGGTGATTGGTCTCATGGTGTCCTTTTTTTATCAGTAATCCTGAATGCTCCATCGTGGCCGCAAAGGACGTCGTTTGCAGATCTAGTGGGGATGTCCTCATCTCCTCCGTTGAAGTTACTTTGTTGCAGAGACCTGCTCATACAAGGTTCATTTGTTCATCAAAATCTAGATTCTCTGAGGCTGACTGCGTGGAGATTGAACCCTTAGTCTTAGCCAAGAAAGGTTTCTCTGAGAGTGTCATTGATACTCTTATTCAAGCTCGTAAACCAGTTACTCTGCGTATGTACCACAAGGTGTGGAGGACCTACTTATTCTGGTGTGAAGAGCGTGGTTTTTCCTGGCACAGCATAAATTATGTTTTTTCTGTGCGCTAAAGGTTTGAATTGTTGTTCAAGCAGCGATAAAGCTACAACAAAAGTGCCACATGGGGAAAGCGCTGATTGGAGAACAATTCAAGCTGTTAGCTCACAGAAAAATGTTCTTTTGAAGTGGGCGGCGGAGCGCGGGGGATATTTGAATTTTCATATCTATATTAAAACGTAAATTATAGTGCATCTTCATTGCCATTGATGAATTAAACTAAATTATCACTAACATTATGGATCTGATTTTATAAAGAGGAGAGTTTACCATCACTTTAAGATTTAATTGTAAATCAGTGATTGCCAACTACCTAGGACATGGGGGACACAGATCAATAATTTAGAAGCCTTAAAGCCACATATAAATCTATGGCTATTTGACACACACATAAAAATATATTTAATACAAATTGTGCAGAGGCACAGGGACAGATTTAGGTATGGACAAGGGTACCCTCTTGTTATATAAAAAATTCAATGAAAATAATCTACTGAAAAAAATGAATGAATTAATAGTAACTTATTTGTCTTTAGTATAATTGTGAGTATAATGTAAAGTAGCTCCTGGCCAATCTAATTACTAGTGACTATTCCTCCCTACAAAAATAGTTAGAACGAGGATAATTTAAAAAGTTTTCTTAAACTATATATTCTGTATAAAGATATTTTGCATTACAGTGTTTAAGTGCTGATGCATATAAAAACATTACCTTAAAGGGACGTCAAATCAAAATTTAATTCCCTGTAAAATGTGCAGTAATTCATAACAGAAAAAAAAAGATTCAGGAAGTTTTTCAGTGGGTGTGTCCCAGGCCTTCAAATCAATGTTTATTATTCAACCAAAATGACCAATTTGTAATTATTTTGAAACTTGTATTTTGTATAGAAATTTGTTGCAATGCAGCGAATGATTTCTATTACATAAATAAATAAAAAAACGTTACTGTCCCTTTAATGTCCCTTTAAATACAAGCCAATTATTTTCCATGAAACTGTGCTTGTTTATTACTATCAGGTTGAGGTTTGCATACTTTGTACATGAATCAGAGGGAATTAGAGTCACAAGCTCAGAAAGGCTCATACGTTATTCTTACAGTTGTCATGGCATCTAGCGCTTTGTGTTAGTGTTGCAGTGCAAGCAAGATGCGCAAATACGGAAATGAAATATCCCATCAAATCCAAGACTCCCGCTCTTACCTGCAGACACAAAGAAGATGCCGGCACTCAGTATAATGTTGTGTCGCGTCTTGTAGAACTCGCTGGCTGCAATGCAAAGTCCTCCCATGAATAGCAGGATCACACTGAGGATGGGGAATATACTGGAAGCCCTCACAGCCCCTGAGGAACAGAGTTTCAGAAACACAATGAACACGAATTACAAGAATGGTTCAACAAATTCACAGACCTTTATATAACTATGGCACTTTATAAAGCAGGTTTTGTTGAGTGTTTAGCCTAGGGTTGTCCGCCTGCCTTCCACAAAAATACTGAATGGCCAATAGGTGACTGAGTTAAGGCAGTAGGTGGGTTGGACACATAGTGACCCCAAAATGCTCTATCATAGGCCCTACACCAACTGCAACCCTACCCTGTCCGTTATATTTTTCACAACAAATACATACAAAGCAGTGATTGTATCTCTCCTTTAACAGCCAATAACACACATACAGTAATTTGTTTACATTGTCCTTCCCTAGCCCACACACAAGCTAACTGAAACCTCAACATTTTACAAATATGGCCACCACCTGAAAGAAGTGGCACTGCGCATGGGCAATAATGAAGCGTATTAGCAGTGGCACTTTTATTTTTTTTACTAACATTCACCTAGATTTAGAGTTTGGCGTTAGCCGTCAAAAGCAGCGTTAAGGGGTCCTAACGCTGCTTTTTACCGCCCGCTGGTATTTAGAGTCAGGCAGGAAAGGGTCTAACGCTCACTTCCTCACGGCGACTCCAGGCTACCGCAGATCCCCTTACGCCAATTGCGTATCCTATCTTTTCAATGGGATCTGCCTAACGCCGGTATTTGGAGTCTTGGGAGAAGTGAGCGGTAGACCCTCTACCGACAAGACTCCTACCGACAAAAAAAGTCAGTAGTTAAGAGCTTTATGGGCTAACGCGGGAATATAAAGCTCTTAACTACTGTGCTACAAAGTACACTAACACTCATAAACTACCTATGTACCCCTAAACCGAGGCCCCCACACATCGCCGCCACTATAATAAAAATTTTTTACCCTTAATCTGCCGACCGGACACCGCCGCCACCTACATTATACCTATAAACCCCTAATCTGCTGCCGCTAACATCGCCGACCCCTATATTATATTTATTAACCCCTAATCTGCCCCCCCAACGTCAACGCTACCCAACTACACTTATTAACCCCTAATCTGCCAACCGGACCTCGCCGCCACTATAATAAATGTAATAACCCCTAAACCGCCGCACTCCCGCCTCGCAAACACTATAATAAATAGTGTTAACCCCTAATCTGCCCTCCCTAACATCGCCGCCACCTACCTACAATTATTAACCCCTAATCTCCTGCACCGTCGCCGCTACTATAATAAAGTTATTAACCCCTAAACCTAACTCTAACCCTAACACCCCCCTAACATAAATATAATTTAAATGAAACAAAATAATATTCCTAAAATTAACTAAATTAATCCTATTTAAAACTAAATACTTACCTATAAAATAAACCCTAATATAGCTACAATATAACTAATAATTACATTGTAGCTATTTTTGGATTTATATTTATTTTACAGGCAACTTTGTATTTATTTTAACTAGATACAATAGCTATTTAATAGTTAATAACTATTTAATAGCTACCTAGTTAAAATAAGTACAAAATTACCTGTAAAATAAATCCTAACCTAAGTTACAAATACACCTAACACTACACTATCATTAAACTAATTAAATAAATTACCTACAATTAGCTAAACTAAAATACAATAAAATAAACTATTCTATAATACAAAAAAAACTAACACTAAATTACAAAAAATAAAAAAGAATTACAAGAAGTTTAAACTAATTACACCTAATCTAAGCCCCCAAATAAAATAAAAAAGCCCCCCAAAATAAAAAAATCCCTACCCTATTCTAAACTACCAAAGTAATCAGCTCTTTTACCAGCCCTTAAAAGGGCTTTTTGCGGGGCATTGCCCCAAAGTAATCAGCTCTTTTACCTGAAAATAAAAATACAATACCCCCCCAACATTACAACCCACCACCCACATACCCCTACTCTAACCCACCCAAACCCCCCTTAAAAAAAACTATCGCTAACCCCCTGAAGATCATCCTACCTTGAGTCGTCTTCACTCAGCCGAGCCGAATTCTTCATCCAAGGTGCGCAGAGGAGGTCCTTCATTCGATAGAAGTCTTCATCCAAGCGGGGCAAGAAGAGGTCCTCCATCCGGTAGAAGTCTTCATCCAGGCGGCGTCTTCAATCTTCATCCATCCGGAGCAGAGCGGAACCATCTTCAAAGGAGCCGACGTGGAGCCATCCTCTTCAACCAACGACTTCCCGACGAATGAAGGTTCCTTTAAGGGACGTCATCCAAGATGGCGTCCCTTCAATTCCGATTGGCTAATAGAATTCTATCAGCCAATCGGAATTAAGGTAGAAAAAATCTGATTGGCTGATGCATTCTATTGGCTGATCGGAACAGCCAATAGAATGCGAGTTCAATACGATTGGCTGATTGGATTTTTTCTACCTTAATTCCGATTGGCTGATAGAATCCTATCAGCCAATCGGAATTGAAGGGACGCCATCTTGGATGACGTCCCTTAAAGGAACCTTCATTCGTTGGGAAGTCGTCGGTGGAAGAGGATGGCTCCGCGTCGACTCCTTTGAAGATGGCTCCGCTCCGGATGGATGAAGATTGAAGACGCCGCCTGGATGAAGACTTCTACCGGATGGAGGACCTCTTCTTGCCCCGCTTGGATGAAGACTTTTTCCGGATGAAGGACCTCCTCTGCGCACCTTGGATGAAGAATTCGGCTCGGCTGAGTGAAGACGACTCAGGGTAGGATGATCTTCAGGGGGTTAGCGATAGTTTTTTTTTAAGGGGGGTTTGGGTGGGTTAGAGTAGGGGTATGTGGGTGGTGGGTTGTAATGTTGGGGGGGTATTGTATTTTTATTTTTAGGTAAAAGAGCTGATTACTTTGGGGCAATGCCCCGCAAAAAGCCCTTTTAAGGGCTGGTAAAAGAGCTGATTACTTTGGTAGTTTAGAATAGAGTAGGGAATTTTTTATTTTGGGTTTTTTTTTTATTTTATTAGGGGGCTTAGATTAGGTGTAATTAGTTTAAATTTCTTGTAATTCTTTTTTATTTTTTGTAATTTAGTGTTTGTTTTTTTGTATTATAGAATAGTTTACTTTATTGTATTTTAGTTTAGCTAATTGTAGGTAATTTATTTAATTAGTTTAATGATAGTGTAGTGTTAGGTGTATTTGTAACTTAGGTTAGGATTTATTTTACAGGTAATTTTGTACTTATTTTAACTAGGTAGCTATTTAATAGCTATTGTACCTAGTTAAAATAAATACAAAGTTGCCTGTAAAATAAATATAAATCCTAAAATAGCTACAATGTAATTATTAGTTATATTGTAGCTATATTAGGGTTTATTTTATAGGTAAGTATTTAGTTTTAAATAGGATTAATTTAGTTAATTTTAGGAATATTATTTCGTTTCATTTAAATTATATTTATGTTAGGGGGGTGTTAGGGTTAAGGTTAGAGTTAGGTTTAGGGGTTAATAACTTTATTATAGTAGCGGCGACGGTGCGGGCGGGAGATTAGGGGTTAATAATTGTAGGTAGGTGGCGGCGATGTTAGGGAGGGCAGATAAGGGGTTAATACTATTTATTATAGTGTTTGCGAGGCGGGAGTGCGGCGGTTTAGGGGTTAATACATTTATTATAGTGGCGGCGAGGTCCGGTCGGCAGATTAGGGGTTAATAAGTGTATTGAGGGTTGAAGTGGAGCTAAATTAGGCTCAATGCACCCTTTTTTGAGCCTAACGCAGCCCCTCAGACAACTCTAAATACCAGCATTGTTTGAAGGGTGCGCTGGGGAAAAAAAGCAGCGTTAGCTACGCGGGTTTTTACCGACAAAACTCTAAATCTAGCGGATTGTATCCCAAAAACCCAGATGTTGGCATGGTAACAAATGATGGAGCTAGGATTTGCCTTTTGAAGGTCCGTTCTTGTTTCTTCTTTTTACATCCCAATTATAAACTCTAGTTATATTGACTTCTGTTATAGTAGACTGGTCCCAGAGAAAGTCAAAAATGTTCTTCCGTTGATTCATGATTTCTTGTAGCAGTTGATAAATATATTTTTTAACAACACCTGTGCTTCATCAAGCATCACGTTTGCTTCCAACCCCAAGATCACTTTATCTGTAGGTGGTACGTAGGCTTTACAATAACGATTGTCGACCAATAAAAAACGTGTCCCCATTGGTTCAGATGAATCCTGTTTCTTCTACATGTGCTTTAGAATTTCCAGTCTGCTAAATTGTAGGAATCTAACCGTTTAGCTTTCCTTTCTTTTGAGAAAGGTTTAATGGGACAATCTACTTGAAAAATTGTATTGTTTAAAAAGATAGCTAATCCCTTTATTACCCATTCCCCAATTTTGCATAACCAACACAGTTATATTAATATACTGTTTACCTCTTTGATTACCTTGTATCTAAGCTTCTGAAGACTGCCCCTTATCTCAGTTATATTAATATACTTTTTACCTCTGTGATTACCTTGTTTCTAAGCTTCAGCAGACTACCCCCTTATCTCAGTTCTTTGGACAGACTTGCATTTTAGCCCATCAGTGCTCACTCATAAATAACTCCACAGGTGTGAGCACAATGTTATCTATATGGCACACATGAACTAGTACTGTCTAGCTGTGAAAACCTGTCAAAATGCTCTGAGATAAGAGGCGGCCCTCAAGGGCTTAGAAATCATTATATAAGCCTACCAAAGTATAGCTTTTAACAAAGAATACCAAGAGAACAAAGCAAATGGGATGATAAAAGTAAATTGGAAATTTGTTTAAAATCGCATGCCATATATCTAAATCATGAACATTTAATTTTGACTTGACTGTCCCTTTAAGTTCCATAAATTTACACTTCTGATACTGCTCATCAAGATTCCAACAACTGTTTTTGTTTTTTTACAGGTTTCTTCATAAACATCGCTTTGTGAATGACCACATGCCACTTGACACCATTAGTGATTTCACTCTCACTGGCCACCACCCTCTTGGAAGTATATGGTTATTTTTAGCAATACAATTTCTAATACGTGTTCACTGCCCCAGAGACTGAAAAATAAATTGCATATGAAAAAAGTCACTCCTTTTCTATCAGCACCAGAGAGGATAAATTGCCCAAATATGTCAGTAGTACAGAATTGTCTCCATCTGTAAAACTATTTGTAATAACACATGGACCTCACATATTCTATATTTAACGGTATATTTTCATACTATCATATCCTGAAACCTTTTATCTACAAGAACATGGGGGGGGGGGAAATCAACTTAGAATATATATTAAACTTTCCCACCACATATTTGTATTTTATCACAACCAAAAAGGAGAGAGCCAAAGGAACAAGGTCAAGAGTCTGTACAGGTTGTTTACTACTGAAATATCCAAATAGGAATGTTTAAAACTAAAATGTAGCTCAGATTAATTATTTTTCAGCAGCAATATTCCAACAATATCAGCCTTGTTTCAATGTGTTAGATCATTGGCATTGATCATTTGCATAGCGAGTTTGATCATTGCATAATGTGCTGGATAATTGGCATAGTAAGTTGGAGGACTGGCATAGTGTGGATCATTGGCACAGTGAGTTAAATCATGGCATAGCATATTGGATCATTGGTACAGTGAGTTTTATCAATGGCATAATGTTTTGGATCATTAATAAAGTGTGTTGGATCATTGGCACAATAAGTTGGATCATTAGCACAGTGTGGTGGATCATTGGCACAATAGGATGGATGGTGTGGGTGTGTTTGTTCACTGGCATGGTGAGATCAATTGTTGGCATAGTGTGTTAGATCACTAGCACTGTAGTTGGATCACTGGCACTGTGTGTTTGATCATTGGAATAGTGTGACATAGTCAGTTAAATCATTGGCATAGAGAGTTTTATCATTAGCACTGTAAGTTGTATCGTTGGCAAAGGGAGTTGGATCAGTGGAATAGTAAACTGGATTGCTGGCATAGTGAGTGGGATCATTGGCACAGTAAGCTCAATTATTGGCATAGTGAGTTGGATCATTAACACAATGACATGGATTACAGGTAGAATAAGGTGGATTATTAGTGCAGCTAAATAGATCATTGACATAGTGAGCTTGATTATTGGCACAGTGTGTTGGATCATTGGTATAGTGAGTTGGATCATTAGCACAGTGAGTTGGATCATTAGCACAGTGAGTTGGATCCTTGGCACAGTGAGTTGGATCCTTGGTACAGTGAGTTGGATCCTTGGCACAGTGAGTTGGATCCTTGGCACAGTGAGTTGGATCCTTGGCACAGTGAGTTGGATCATTGGCACAGTGAGTTGGATCCTTGGTACAGTGAGTTGGATCCTTGGTACAGTGAGTTGGATCCTTGGTACAGTGAGTTGGGTCCCTTGGTACAGTGAATTGGATCCTTGGCACAGTGAGTTGGATCATTGGCACAGTGAGTTGGATCCTTGGCACAGTGAGTTGGATCCTTGGCACAGTGAGTTGGATCCTTGGCACAGTGAGTTGGATCATTGGCATAGTGAATTGGATTGTTGGCACAGGGAGCTGGATCGTTGGCACAGGGAGCTGGATCGTTGGTACAGGGAGCTGGATCCCTGGCACAGTGAGTTGGATCATTGGTACAGTGAGTTAGTTCTTTGGTACAGTGACTTGGATCATTAGCACAGTGAGTTGGATCATTGGTACAGTGAATTGGATCCCTGGCACAGTAAGTTGGACCCCTGGCACAGTGAGTTGGATCATTGGCATAGTGAATTGGATTGTTGGCACAGGGAGCTGGATCGTTGGTACAGGGAGCTGGATCCCTGGCACAGTGAGTAGTATCCCTGGCACAGTGAGTTGGATCATTGGTACAGTGAGTTAGTTCTTTGGTACAGTGACTTGGATCATTAGCACAGTGAGTTGGATCATTGGTACAGTGAATTGGACCCCTGGCACAGTGAGTTGGACCCCTGGCACAGTGAGTTGGATCATTGGCACAGTGAGTTGGATCATTGGCACAGTGAGTTGGATCATTGGCACAGTGAGTTGGATCATTGATACGGCGAGATGGATCATTGGTACAGTTAGTTGGGTCATTGGTACAGTGAGTTGGATCATTGGTGCAGTGAGTTGGATCATTGGTGCAGTGAGTTGGATCATTAGTATGGTGTGTTGGATCCCTGGCACAGTGAGTTGGACCCCTGGCACAGTGAGTTGGATCATTGGCACAGTGAGTTAGATCATTGGCACAGTGAGTTGGATCATTGGCACGGTGAGTTAGATCATTGGCACGGTGAGTTGGATCATTGATACGGTGAGATGTATCATTGGTACAGTTAGTTGGGTCATTGGTACAGTTAGTTGGGTCATTGGTACAGTGAGTTGGATCCTTGGCACAGTGAGTTGGATCATTGGCACAGTGAGTTGGATCATTGGCACAGTGAGTTGGATCATTGGCACAGTGAGTTGGATCCTTGGTACAGTGAGTTGGATCCTTGGTACAGTGAGTTGGATCCTTGGTACAGTGAGTTGGGTCCCTTGGTACAGTGAATTGGATCCTTGGCACAGTGAGTTGGATCATTGGCACAGTGAGTTGGATCCTTGGCACAGTGAGTTGGATCCTTGGCACAGTGAGTTGGATCATTGGCATAGTGAATTGGATTGTTGGCACAGGGAGCTGGATCGTTGGTACAGGGAGCTGGATCCCTGGCACAGTGAGTAGTATCCCTGGCACAGTGAGTTGGATCATTGGTACAGTGAGTTAGTTCTTTGGTACAGTGACTTGGATCATTAGCACAGTGAGTTGGATCATTGGTACAGTGAATTGGATCCCTGGCACAGTAAGTTGGACCCCTGGCACAGTGAGTTGGATCATTGGCACAGTGAGTTAGATCATTGGCACAGTGAGTTGGATCATTGGCACAGTGAGTTGGATCATTGATACGGCGAGATGGATCATTGGTACAGTTAGTTGGGTCATTGGTACAGTGAGTTGGATCATTGGTGCAGTGAGTTGGATCATTAGTATGGTGTGTTGGATCCCTGGCACAGTGAGTTGGACCCCTGGCACAGTGAGTTGGATCATTGGCACAGTGAGTTAGATCATTGGCACAGTGAGTTGGATCATTGGCACGGTGAGTTGGATCATTGATACGGTGAGATGTATCATTGGTACAGTTAGTTGGGTCATTGGTACAGTGAGTTGGATCATTAGTATGGTGTGTTGGATCCCTGGCACAGTGAGTTGGATCTCTGGCAAAGTGAGATCCCTGGAACAATGTGTTGGATCATTGGTATAGTGAGTTGGATGGTTGGCAAAATGTGATGGATCATTGGTATAGTGAGTTGGATGGTTGGCACAGTGTGATGGATCATTGCTACAGTGATTTGGACCATTAGTATGGTGTTTGGGATGGTTGGCACAGTGTGATGTATCATTGGTATAGTGTGTTGAATCATTAGTATGGTGTTTTGGATAATTTGCACAGTGTTTTGGATGGTTGGTACAATGTTTTGGATGGTTGGCACAGTGTGATGGATCATTAGTATAGTGAGTTGGATCATTGGTACAGTGAGTTGGATGGTTGGCACAGTAAGTTGGATCATTGGTACAGTGAGTTGGATCATCGGTACACTGAGTTGGATGGTCATTAGTATGGTGTTTTGGATTCCTGACACGTTGTATTGAATGGTTGTCATACAGATAACATCTGACATTGAAGCATTAGCAGAATTTTATCATAATAATTAGTCATTGAAAATCCAATAAGGTACTTACGGAGAAAATATTCAGCGGTATCCGCTTCATAGTCAGCATCCTCCGGAAAGTGGTCAATCTGTTTGCACATGCCCTTTGAGGTACCTGAAGAGAGAGATGAAGAATATTAACATGTTTTAGGAGCTGTGCAGTGTACTGTATTGGTTAATGTCTGTGGTTAACTAGCTCCTTATATAATGACAACAGGGATATGTGATCTCCTTATATAATACATTAAGTCATCCCAATATGCAGACATCAGGACAAATATCCTCTCTTCCAAACAAAATATAGACACCAGAATGCACACCTGTCATCTCTCCTAATAAACAGACATCGTACATTACCCTAATACTCCTAATACACAAGTATCATAGCATGCAACTCCCACCTCCTCCTAATACACAGGTATCATAGCATACAGTGAAAAGTGAATGTGATGAAACACCCAGGAGGTGGCGCACTAAAAATAACTAGTGAAAAAAAGGGATTTGGTAGAAATGTTTGTAATGTGAAAAAATGTGTCAAAAAATATTTTTTTGGGGGTTTAAAAAGGTGTATAAATGGTAAGTGGACTCTCAAAGATTAGTAAAAATTTGTGAAATTATAAAATATTATTCAACATGATAAAGTAATAAATGAATACATTCTGGTGACAAATGTGAAATTGGTTAACCTTAATAAATGACAGAAATAGTGTTCATGTTTAAGAAACAAAAGTTCAATTGCTGAATTTTTTTTTTCAATCCAAGTAAAAAAAGAGGGTATCAGGCAGCTCCACTTGGGGACATGATCTCCGTTCACCTCAATGATCTAGGTTAGAAAGAAAATGGGCGCCTCATAGTGAAATCCATATGTGATATATAATAAAGAAGGTAAATAGTAAAACTCACAATTTTTGAAAGCACTAGATAGTGCAAACAGGCAGGCTGACACTTGCAGTAGTCAGCTAACTGGATACTGATCCTGTATCAAGGTAGAGACCAGTTCTCAGGTCACAGGTAAGATCACAGGGAAGTTTGAATCCAAGTATCAAACAACAGACTGAAGATGTGGTGCAGGCAAAACCAATTGTGAAGTAATGGTTTGTAAAGTTCTCTGTGCAGATAGAGCAAATTCAATCTGAATAATCAGGCAGAAAGACTCCTCCGTATATAAATGTTAAAAGACAAGTTTAATGTTTCTGCAACGCGTTTCTCGACCACACAACAAGGTCATTTCATCAGGCATAAAAATAAGATCCTCCTAATACACAGGTATCATAGCATACACCTCCCACCTCCTCCTAATACACAGATATCAGAGCATACACCTCCCACCTCCTCCTAATACACAGATATCAGAGCATACACCTTCCACCTCATCCTAATACAAAGGTATCATAGCATACACTGTCCGCCTCCTCCTAATACACAGGTATCATAACATACACCGTCCACCTCCTCCTAATACACAGGTATCAGAGCATACACCTCCCACCTCCTCCTAATACACAGATATCAAAGCATACACCTCCCACCTCCTCATAATACACAGGTATCATAGCATACACCGTCCACCTCCTCCTAATACACAGGTATCAGAGCATACACCTCCCACCTCCTCCTAATACACATATATCAGAGCATACACCTCCCACCTCCTCCTAATACACAGGTATCAGAGCATACACCTTCTAATACAGAATAAAAATATCACATGCTTCTCATATAGACTTCAGGACACATACATCTCCCCACCACCTCAGTATATACCTGTTACCTACACACCTAATACAGAGATATCAGGGTATTTACCTGTTACCTACACACCTAATACAGAGATATCAGGGTATTTACCTGTTACCTACACACCTAATACAGAGATATCAGGACACAAACCTGTTACCTACACACCTAATACAGAGATATCAGGGCACATACCTTTTACCTACACACCTAATACAGAGATATCCGGGCACATACCTGTTACCTACACACCTAATACAGAGATATCAGGGCACATACCTGTTACATACACCTAATACAGAGATATCAGGGCACATACCTGTTACCTACACACCTAATACAGAGATATCAGGGCACATACCTGTTACCTACACACCTAATACAGAGATATCAGGGCACATACCTGTTACCTACACACCTAATACAGAGATATCAAGGCACATACCTGTTACCTACACACCTAATACAGAGATATCAGGGTATTTACCTGTTACCTACACACCTAATACAGAGATATCAGGGTATTTAACAGTTACCTACACACCTAATACAGAGATATCAGGGTATTTACCTGTTACCTACACACCTAATACAGAGATATCAGGGTATTTAACTGTTACCTACACACCTAATACAGAGATATCAGGGTATTTACCTCTTACCTACACACCTAATACAGAGATATCAGGCACATACCTGTTACCTACACACCTAATACCGAGATATCAGGGCACAAACCAGTTACCCACACACCTAATACAGAGATATCAGGGTATTTACCTGTTACCTACACACCTAATACAGAGATATCGGGGCACATACCTGTTACCTACACACCTAATACCGAGATATCAGGGCACATACCTGTTACCTACACACCTAATACAGAGATATCGGGGCACATACCTGTTACCTACACAGCTAATACCGAGATATCAGGGCACATACCTGTTACCTACACACCTAATACAGAGATATCAGGGTATTTACCTGTTACCTACACACCTAATACAGAGATATCAGGGCACAAACCTGTTACCTACACACCTAATACAGAGATATCAGGGTATTTACCTGTTACCTACACACCTAATACAGATATATCAAGGCACATACCTGTTACCTACACACCTAATACAGAGATATCAGGGTATTTACCTGTTACCTACACACCTAATACAGAGATATCAGGGCACATACCTGTTACCTACACACCTAATACAGAGATATCAGGGCACATACCTGTTACCTACACCTAATACAGAGATATCAGGGCACATACCTGTTACATACACCGGATACAGAGATATCAGGGCACATACCTGTTACATACACCTAATACAGAGATATCAGGGCACATACCTGTTACCTATACCTAATACAGAGATATCAGGGCACATACCTGTTACATACACCTAATACAGAGATATCAGGGCACATACCTGTTACCTACACACCTAATACAGAGATATCAGGGCACATACATGTTACATACACAGAATACAGAGATATCGGGGCACATACCTGTCACATAACCTAATACAGAGATATCAGGGCACATACCTGTCACATAACCTAATACAGAGATATCAGGGCACATACCTGTTACGTAACCTAATACAGAGATATCAGGGCACATACCTGTTACGTAACCTAATACAGAGATATCAGGGCACATACCTGTTACGTAACCTAATACAGAGATATCAGGGCACATACCTGTTACCTACACACCTAATACAGAGATATCAGGGCACATACCTGTTACCTACACACCTAATACAGAGATATCAGGGCACATACCTGTTACGTAACCTAATACAGAGATATCAGGGCACATACCTGTTACCTACACACCTAATACAGAGATATCAGGGCACATACCTGTTACCTACACACCTAATACAGAGATATCAGGGTACATACCTGTTACATAACCTAATACAGAGATATCAGGGTGCATACCTGTTACATAACCTAATACAGAGATATCAGGGCACATACCTGTTACCTACACACCTAATACAGAGATATCAGGGTACATACCTGTTACATAACCTAATACAGAGATATCAGGGTGCATACCTGTTACATAACCTAATACAGAGATATCAGGGTATTTACCTCTTACCTACACACCTAATACAGAGATATCAGGCACATACCTGTTACCTACACACCTAATACCGAGATATCAGGGCACAAACCAGTTACCCACACACCTAATACAGAGATATCAGGGTATTTACCTGTTACCTACACACCTAATACAGAGATATCGGGGCACATACCTGTTACCTACACACCTAATACCGAGATATCAGGGCACATACCTGTTACCTACACACCTAATACAGAGATATCGGGGCACATACCTGTTACCTACACAGCTAATACCGAGATATCAGGGCACATACCTGTTACCTACACACCTAATACAGAGATATCAGGGTATTTACCTGTTACCTACACACCTAATACAGAGATATCAGGGCACAAACCTGTTACCTACACACCTAATACAGAGATATCAGGGTATTTACCTGTTACCTACACACCTAATACAGATATATCAAGGCACATACCTGTTACCTACACACCTAATACAGAGATATCAGGGTATTTACCTGTTACCTACACACCTAATACAGAGATATCAGGGCACATACCTGTTACCTACACACCTAATACAGAGATATCAGGGCACATACCTGTTACCTACACCTAATACAGAGATATCAGGGCACATACCTGTTACATACACCGGATACAGAGATATCAGGGCACATACCTGTTACATACACCTAATACAGAGATATCAGGGCACATACCTGTTACCTATACCTAATACAGAGATATCAGGGCACATACCTGTTACATACACCTAATACAGAGATATCAGGGCACATACCTGTTACCTACACACCTAATACAGAGATATCAGGGCACATACATGTTACATACACAGAATACAGAGATATCGGGGCACATACCTGTCACATAACCTAATACAGAGATATCAGGGCACATACCTGTCACATAACCTAATACAGAGATATCAGGGCACATACCTGTTACGTAACCTAATACAGAGATATCAGGGCACATACCTGTTACGTAACCTAATACAGAGATATCAGGGCACATACCTGTTACGTAACCTAATACAGAGATATCAGGGCACATACCTGTTACCTACACACCTAATACAGAGATATCAGGGCACATACCTGTTACCTACACACCTAATACAGAGATATCAGGGCACATACCTGTTACGTAACCTAATACAGAGATATCAGGGCACATACCTGTTACCTACACACCTAATACAGAGATATCAGGGCACATACCTGTTACCTACACACCTAATACAGAGATATCAGGGTACATACCTGTTACATAACCTAATACAGAGATATCAGGGTGCATACCTGTTACATAACCTAATACAGAGATATCAGGGCACATACCTGTTACCTACACACCTAATACAGAGATATCAGGGTACATACCTGTTACATAACCTAATACAGAGATATCAGGGTGCATACCTGTTACATAACCTAATACAGAGATATCAGGGTATTTACCTGTTACCTACACACCTAATACAGAGATATCAGGGTATTTACCTGTTACCTACACCTAATACCGAGATATCAGGACACATACCTGTTACCTACACACCTAATACAGAGATATCAGGGTATTTACCTGTTACCTACACAGCTAATACCGAGATATCAGGGCACATACCTGTTACCTACACACCTAATACAGAGATATCAGGGTATTTACCTGTTACCTACACACCTAATACAGAGAGATCAGGGTATTTACCTGTTACCTACACACCTAATACAGAGATATCAGGGCACATACCTGTTACCTACACACCTAATACAGAGATATCAGGGCACATACCTGTTACCTACACCTAATACAGAGATATCAGGGCACATACCTGTTACCTACACCTAATACAGAGATATCAGGGCACATACCTGTTACCTACACCTAATACAGAGATATCAGGGTATTTACCTGTTACCTACACACCAAATACAGAGAAATATCAAGGCACATACCTGTTACCTACACACCTAATACAGAGATATCAGGGTATTTACCTGTTACCTACACACCTAATACAGAGATATCAGGGCACATACCTGTTACCTACACACCTAATACAGAGATATCAGGTCACATACCTGTTACCTACACCTAATACAGAGATATCAGGGCACATACCTGTTACATACACCGGATACAGAGATATCAGGGCACATACCTGTTACCTATACCTAATACAGAGATATCAGGGTATTTACCTGTTACCTACACACCTAATACAGAGATATCAGGGTATTTAACTGTTACCTACACACCTAATACAGAGATATCAGGGTATTTACCTGTTACCTACACACCTAATACAGAGATATCAGGGCACATACCTGTTACCTACACACCTAATACCGAGATATCAGGGCACAAACCTGTTACCCACACACCTAATACAGAGATATCAGGGTATTTACCTGTTACCTACACACCTAATACAGAGATATCAGGGCACATACCTCTTACCTACTCACCTAATACAGAGATATCAGGGCACATACCTCTTACCTACTCACCTAATACAGAGATATCAGGGCACATACCTGTTACCTACACAGCTAATACCGAGATATCAGGGCACATACCTGTTACCTACACACCTAATACAGAGATATCAGGGTATTTACCTGTTACCTACACACCTAATACAGAGATATCAGGGCACAAACCTGTTACCTACACACCTAATACAGAGATATCAGGGTATTTACCTGTTACCTACACACCTAATACAGAGATATCAGGGCACATACCTGTTACCTACACACCTAATACAGAGATATCAGGGCACATACCTGTTACCTACACCTAATACAGAGATATCAGGGCACATACCTGTTACCTACACCTAATACAGAGATATCAGGGCACATACCTGTTACCTACACCTAATACAGAGATATCAGGGTATTTACCTGTTACCTACACACCTAATACAGAGAAATATCAAGGCACATACCTGTTACCTACACACCTAATACAGAGATATCAGGGTATTTACCTGTTACCTACACACCTAATACAGAGATATCAGGGCACATACCTGTTACATACACCGGATACAGAGATATCAGGGCACATACCTGTTACCTATACCTAATACAGAGATATCAGGGTGCATGCCTGTTACCTACACCTAATACAGAGATATCAGGGTGCATGCCTGTTACCTACACCTAATACAGAGATATCAGGGTGCATGCCTGTTACCTACACCTAATACAGAGATATCAGGGTGCATGCCTGTTACCTACACCTAATACAGAGATATCAGGGTGCAAAACTGTTACCTACACCTAATACAGAGATATCAGGATGCAAAACTGTTACCTACACCTAATACAGAGATATCAGGGTGCAAAACTGTTACCTACACCTAATACAGAGATATCAGGGTGCAAAACTGTTACCTACACCTAATACAGAGATATCAGGATGCATGCCTGTTACCTACACCTAATACAGAGATATCAGGGTGCAAAACTGTTACCTACACATAATACAGAGATATCAGGATGCATGCCTGTTACCTACACCTAATACAGAGATATCAGGGTGCAAAACTGTTACCTACACCTAATACAGAGATATCAGGATGCAAAACTGTTACCTACACCTAATACAGAGATATCAGGGTGCAAAACTGTTACCTACACATAATACAGAGATATCAGGATGCATGCCTGTTACCTACACCTAATACAGAGATATCAGGGTGCAAAACTGTTACCTACACCTAATACAGAGATATCAGGATGCATGCCTGTTACCTACACCTAATACAGAGATATCAGGGTGCATGTCTGTTACCTACACCTAATACAGAGATATCAGGGTGCAAAACTGTTACCTACACCTAATACAGAGATATCAGGGTGCAAAACTGTTACCTACACCTAATACAGAGATATCAGGATGCATGCCTGTTACCTACACCTAATACAGAGAGATCAGGGTGCAAAACTGTTACCTACACCTAATACAGAGATATCAGGATGCATGTCTGTTACCTACACCTAATACAGAGATATCAGGGTGCATGTCTGTTACCTACACCTAATACAGAGATATCAGGTGTTTCTTGTAGAATAGTTCCTTGGTGATTCTCACCAGTATTTACCTACGTGGTACACGCTGAGCTGCTTAACACTAAGCCAACGCGCACTGCAGGTAATGAGTGACCTCAGTTTCACAGAGTAGTTGCTGTATTTGATCCTGGGGTCTTGTAGATGAATCTAGAGCGAGTCTGGAGTTCAGATCAATAATTACAATAATTTTAGCTGCAATTAGAATAATTTCTGAGGGTAGTGATTAATTGTGCAGTGGCTTATAGTCTCGGTCACAGCTGCCTGTATCCCACTGGTGACAACAGCAGGAGAGTCAGCTAGTACATAGGATTAGCAGCAGGGCAGAGCTCTTCCAAAGACACGGCGGAGAAGTGATGGAATCCAGAGAGATAGACGGGGGACAGAGACACAGAGTGCTCATAGAAGACAAGGAGAATGAAAAATGTTTTAAAGGGACATAATGCTGTCTAATACACTAGATTATTGCTTGTCTATACCTATGTGTTTAACTTTGCAAAGGGAACCAATAGCGCATTGCCTGAATGGAGCCACAGAGACCATCGGGAGTGGGTATGAGTATAGCTGCCAATCTCTAGCCATGTTCAGTTTAGGCTGTATCACTGCTCCTGAGCTGACTTTAAATAGGTATTTAACTCTTTAGGTAGGTATGAGTATTATATCTGTATATCAGCTTTATGTTTTTTCTTTCATGATTCAGATAGAGCAGTAATTTTAAACAACTTTACCATTTACTTCTACTATCAAATTTTCTTTGTTCTCTTGGTATCTATTGTTGAAAAAAGCTCAGGAGAGTTCATGTGTCTAGAGCACTATATGGTAGCACTATTTCCTGCAATATAGTCCTCCAGACATCTACCTTTGTATCTCTTCAACAAGCAATACCATTAGAACAAAGCAAATTTAATAATATAAGTAAATTAGAAACTTTTTAAAAATTGATATGTTCTGTCTGAATCACAAACAAAACTTTTTGAGTTTCATGTCCCTTTAAGAATAGGTGAGAGGGCAGGGAAGTGTGTGATGAATATGCAGAAGGGATAAAGCACTGAAATAAAACATATGAGGAGGGCAGCAAATGACTCAAAATATAAAAGAGAAAAACACAGGAGGTGTGAGAAAATGGGACTGGCAGATCCAGACAGAATTTACAAGACTTTCTAGTGTGACAAATCTCTTTAATTCCTATAATATCTGCTGCAGCTGATTTATTAAGGTGATCTAGATCTCCCCCCGCGCTTATAATAAAACTGGGAAATTTCACAGTGGGTGATGCTGGGAATTTTAGGAGGGGGTGTGGCATGTGGGAGTGGCTTCACAGTGCCACTCAGCACAGCACTTTACAATACACACAAGCTATAGAGACGTACATTGTGCATTAGTAGTGTACAATACGTATGCATGTAAATAAAGAACACATTTAAAGGACCAGTAAATACAATAGATGTGCATTAACAACAAACACATGATAAAAAGACAATGCTATAGCACAAAGGGGCCGATTTATCAAGGGCCGAATGGCCCCTGATTCCGTGCGAGCCTTAAAGGGGCACTCAATCAAAATTAAACTTTCATTATTCAGATAGAGCATGTAATTTTAAACAACTTTCCAATTTACTTCCATTAACTAAATGTGCACAGTCTTTTGATACTTAAACTTTTTCAGTCACCAGCTCCTACTGAGCATGTGCAAGAATAAGTGTGTATGCATTTGTGAATGGCTGATGGCTGTCACATGGTACGTGTATGCATTTGTGATTGGCTGATGGCTGTCACATGGTACAAGGGGAGTGGAAAAAGACATAACTTTTAAAATTGTCAGAAAAAAAAATCTACTATTCATTTGAAGTTCAGACTAAGTGGTATTGCATTGTCTTGTTATCTGGCATTTGTTGATTATGCAAATCTACTGTGTTGACTGGTCCTTTAAGGCTCGCCGGAAACAGCAGTTATGAAGCAGCGGCCTTAAGATCGGGTTGATTAACACCCCCTGCTAGCGGCCGATTGTGCGCGAATCTGCAGGGGGCGGCATTGCACAAGCAGTCCACTAAAACTGCTTGTGCAATGTTAAATGCCGACAGCGTATGCTGTCGGCATTCAGCGATGTCTGTCGGACATGATACGCTACAGCGTATCATGTCGGACAGACATTGATAAATCGGCCCTTTAGTCTGAACTTTAAATGAGTAGTAGATTTTTTTTCTGACAAATTTAAAAGTTATGTCTATTTCTACTTCCCTGTATCATGTGACAGCCATCAGCCAATCACAAATACATATATTTATATTCTGTGAATTCTTGCACATGCTCAGTAGGAGCTGGTGACTCAAAAAGTGTAAATATAAAAAGACTGTGCACATTTTGTTAATAAAAGTAAATTGGAAAGTTGTTTAAAATGACTGCTCTATCTAAATCATGAAAGTTTAATTTTGTCTTGAGTGTCCCTTTAAACTGGGCAATAAATACATTTCCTGTCATTTTTATTATTATAAGCAACATAGAATAGAATCATTTATTTGTCAAGTATAAAAAAAAAGAAAGTTATACAAATAACTTTTCATGGTGCAAAGGTATCAGATGACAAAGAACAAACAAATATAATCCGCAGTGTAAAAATCTAACTTAAAATATATTCACGAATAGAAAACTAAAGAGTCATTTATTGTACCCCATGTATTAACTGACGTGCAGACAAGCATGTGAGAAGTTGTCCTCACGCATTCGCTACATATGGGAAGCGGATCTGTTGATCCGTTGTCCCGTATGCATCGTTATACACTCTAATGAGTGTGTAATGCCCAACCAATCGCGAGAGAGAAGGGATTTTCAATCGCCCAGAGTGAGCAAGCTCTCAGTGATTTCTCTTCACCACCTCAGAGGTGGCGTAGAGTATAAAAAGTAGCGGTCTAATGACCGCTGCTTCTTACATTGCGAGAAGCAGGCTCACATTTGCAAACCTACCCTGCAAGGGCTATGGAGCAGGTTACGCCGCTTCGTACATGGAGTCACAAAAGTGAAATAAGAGAAGTATTCCTGTTTGCTATTTTAATAGCCTGGGAAAAAAAAACCTTGCAAAACAATGGCCAGGGTGCGATGAATCCGATAACATTTTTCTGATTCTTTTATTCATCCTTGAAAAGTAAATGTCCTTAAGAGAAATAAGTTGACACTCAATGATTTTTTTTCGCAGATCTCACAATTCGGTGTAGTTTCTCCTTCAATGATAAAGTAGCCGCGCTTTACCAGATTAAAACAGAAAATGATACAACTGATTCAATGATGGCTGAATAAAAACAAGTTAACAGTTAGTGAGTTCTCAAATCAGGATAATGAGAAACAATAATAGTAAATAAATGTAATATACATATGATACTTTTACTATGTGATAATCAGAGTGTCAAGTGAATGTTCACATGCATCTCTAGAAGGAAGGAAAATATATATTTGTATGTGTATGTATTTATGTGTATATATGTGCTTATATGTGTATGTATTTATGTGTATATATGTGCTTATATGTGTATGTATTTATGTGTATATATGTGTTTATATGTGTAAATATGAATGGGCAAACATATATAAACACACATATACATAAATATTCACTATTGCATACTTGCATATTCACTATCTAAGGAGCCATGTGCGGTCTAGACTGACGTCATTTATTTTTAGCTAGACTGGGGACTCCCAGTTTTTTGTTTTTATATGTGCATCTAATATGAGTTTGTTGTTCACTATGTTTGTACATTAAATGTTTGTGTTTCTTTCAGCAAAACCTGATGATTCATATATTTCATTGATTCTGAGTGCGGGGATTACTATTTGGGTTTTGTGGAGTGAACCCTACACTATAATCGCGTTTGTAACGCGTCCGTCGGTGTCGCCAGTTGCGCACGCATCCTAAAAGGAGTGTTGGCTGCGCGAGGCAGCCAAAAGAATGTTGGCTGCGCACAGCGAAAATAATCCACCTGGATGCAGCAAAGCTGCATCCCTGTGGATTCCGAAAATGGCAGGGTGGTAAAAGAATCCGGATTCTTTCATCACACTGCCATTTTCCGAATCCACCTGGAAGCAGCGTAGGCAAACAAAGCGGCATTAAGAAAAAAAAAATAACCTAACCACCCGCATGAAGTATTACAAAAAAAAAGCTAACCGCCCGCACAAAGTATTACAAAAAAAAAACCTAACCGCCCGCACAAAATATTAACAAAAAAACTAAACCTTAAACAGCCAAACCCCCATAACAGAAACTACCTAACCCTTAAACCGCCAAACACCCACAATGCCAACTAAATAAATTACAATATTAACCCCTAAACCGCCAAACCCTACAACGTCAACTACCTAATTATACTAAAAAAGTAAAAGAGCTCATTGGGGCAATGGGTAGTTTAGGTTTTTTTAGTGTTAGTTTTTTTTATTTTGGGAGTTTGGTGGGTGGGGGGGGGGTTTACTGTTAAGGGGGACTTAGTATTTTTTAAATGTAAAAGAGCTGTTTTCTAAGGGCTATTGGTAGTTTAGTATTAGATCAGGGTTTTTTTTATTTTGGATAGCTTTGTTTATTTTTTTCTGTAAATTTATATTTTTTATTTTTTGTAACATTAGCTTGGGGGATTGTATTTTTTTTTAAAAAATAGACTGCTCTCTGGGCAGGCTTATCACCTAATATATATATATATATATATATATATATATATATATATATATATATATATATATATATATATATATACATACACACAGTATCTCACAAAAGTGAGTACACTCCTCACATTTTTGTAAATATTTTATTATATCTTTTCAGCTGACAACACTGAAGAAATGACACTTTGCCACAATGTAAAGTAATGAGTGTACAGCCTGTATAACAGTGTAAACTTGCTGTCCCCTCAAAATAACTCAACACACAGCCATTAATTTCTAAACCGTTGGCAACAAAAGTGAGTACACCCCTAAGTGGAAATGTCCAAATTGGGCCCAAAGTGTCAACATTTTGTGTGGCCACCATTATTTTCCAGCACTGCCTTAACCCTTATGGGCATGGAGTTCACCAGAGCTTCACAGGTTGCCACTGAAGTTCTCCTTCACTCCTCCATGACGACATCATGGAGCTGGTGGATGTTAGTCCCCCATCTTCCGTTTGAGGATGCCCCCAGATTTTCAATAGGGTTTAGGTCTGGAGACATGCTTGGCCAGTCCATCACCTTTACCCTCAGCTTCTTTAGCAAGGCAGTGGTCATCTTGGAGGTGTGTTTGGGGTCATTATCATGTTGGAATACTATGCTGCGGCCCAGTCTCTGAAGCTCTGCTTCAGTATGTCACAATACATGTTGGCATTCATGGTTCCCTCAATGAACTGTAGCTCCCCAGTGCCGGCAGCACTCATGCAGGCCCAGACCATGACACACTTGTCTGTGTACTCCTCACCTGGTTGCCGCCACACACGCTTGACACCATCTGAACTAAATAAGTTTTTCATGGTCTCATCGGACCACAGGACATGGTTCCTGTAATCCATGTCCTTAGTCTGCTTGTCTTCAGCGAACTGTTTGCAGGCTTTCTTGTGCATCATCTTTAGAAGAGGCTTCCTTCTGGGACGACAGCCATGCAGACCAATTTGATGCAGTGTGCAGCGTATGGTCTGAGCACTGACAGGCTGACCCCCACCCCTTCAACCTCTGCAGCAAAGCTGTTAGCACTCATACGTCTATTTCACAAAGACAACCTCTGGATATGATGCTGAGCATGTGCACTCAACTTCTTTGGTCGACCATGGCGAGGCCTGTTCTGAGTGGAACCTGTCCTGTGAAACCACTGTATGGTCTTGCCCACCGTGCTGCAGCTCAGTTTCAGGGTCTTGGCAATCTTCTTATAGCCTAGGCCATCTTTATGTAGAGCAACAATTCTTTTTTTAGATCCTCAGAGAGTTCTTTGCCATGAGGTGCCATGTTGAACTTCCAGTGACCAGTATGAGAGAGTGTGAGAAAAATAACACCAAATTTAACACACCTGCTTCCCATTCACACCTGAGACCTTGTAACACTAACGAGTCACATGATACCGGAGAGGGAAAATGTCTGATTGGGCCCAATTTGGACATTTCCACTTAGGGGTGTACTCACTTTTGTTACCAATGGTTTAGTCATTAATGGCTGTGTGTTGAGTTATTTTGTGGGGGCAGCAAATTTACACTGTTATACAGGCTGTACACTCACTACTTTACTTTGTAGCAAAGTGTTATTTCTTCAGTGTTGTCACATGAAAAGATACAATAAAATATTTACAAAAAGGTGAGGGGTGTACATATATATATATATATATATATATATATTAGGGCTGGGCGATTAACCGCATATGCGGTTTTAAACCGCAATTAACCGCTGCAATTAAAAAAACGCGAGAGTCTGCGGTTTTTATGGGGGGGCCTGTGTAAATACAATGGAAGGAGCCAGTCCCGGACCACTGGTAACTGAGTGACATGTTCTGACATATAGCTAGGCAGAGGAGCTGTGCACACACAGCAGTTAGAAGAGGCGGCACTGCGGGACATAGAAGAGTGGAGACACCTGGTCAAGGTGGGTTGCTCACTCAGGCGACTGGAAGCAAGCAAGTAACAGACTTGCACTACGGGCAGGATAAAGCAGCGATCTGACTGCACTGCCACTGTCTACAGGGTTATAAAATCTAAAGTAAGCAAGCTCCGGTGAGAGGGAGGGAGGCTTTGTGGAAGTGAAAGCAGTCTGAATAACAGATGTGGCACTGCCCTGGCATATACTTATACCTGGAGATTTATCCAATAAAATATTTGTTTTTATTTTCATACATCTACACAGTAAGTAAATCATGTTTTATGACTAATGCTTTACATACTTACAGTATATATGTAATGTAGGTGTTTGAAAATAAAAACAATTATTTTATTGAATAAATCTCCAGGAATAAGAATATGCAGCACTTCCACTGCAGCCTGTTTACCCCCTCCCTCTCTTCCCCTCCCCTCTCCCCGGAGCTAGTTTAGAAAATTAAGGTGTTTTAGTAATTTTTAAGAAAATTGTGATTAAATCATAATCGCGTTTTTTTGGGTACAAAATCACGATTTTCATTTTTGCCCATATCTCCCAGCCCTAATATATGTATATATATATATATATATACAGGTAGCCCTCAGTTTACGCCGGGGTTAGGTTCCAGAAGGAATGGTTGTAAATCGAAAAACCGTTGTAAATTGAAACCCAGTTTATTATGTAAGTCAATAGGAAGTGAGGGAGATAGGTTCCAGGCCCCTCTCAAAATTGTCATAAGTAACACCTAATACATTACTTTTAAAGCTTTGAAATGAAGACTTTAAATGCTAAACAGCATTATAAACCTGATAAAATAATCACACAACACAGAATATATAATTAAACTAAGTTAAAGGACCAGTCAACATAGTAGATTTGCATAATCAACAAATGCAAGATAACAAGACAATGCAATAGCACTTAGTCTGAACTTCAAATGAGTAGTAGATTTTTTTCTGACAATTTTAAAAGTTATGTCTTTTTCCACTCCCCCTGTACCATGTGACAGCCATCAGCCAATCACAAATGCATACACGTACCATGTGACAGCCATCAACCATTCACAAATGCATACACACTTATTCTTGCACATGCTCAGTAGGAGCTGGTGACTCAAAAAGTTTAAATATAAATAGAATGTGCACGTTTTGTTAATGGAAGTAAATTGGAAAGTACAATGGCATGCTCTAGCTGAATAATGAAAGTTTAATTTTGATTGAGTGTCCCTTTAAATGAACAAAAACATTTGCTAAACAGCATTATAAACCTAATAAAATAATCACACAACACAGACTTCACTTGCATTTTTCTGCAAACAGTTCTTTCTATGCATTCCAATCTGGACTGATTTATAGACAGAAAGATCTTGTTCCTTTGAAATCTGCTCGATAGCTCAGGTCTGGTTAAACTGATTAATTTCAGCTTGCTTGGCTTTGCTGCAACACAAGCGGACAGCTCCACCTACTGGCTATTTTAATCAATGCACTGCTTCTCAATGCTTTTCAAAAGGTTGTTATTCTGAAACGGTGTAAATTGAACCGTTGTAAAACGAGGGCCACCTGTATATATATATATATATATATATATATATATATATATATACACACACACACACACAATATATATCTATTTAATAAATATAGCTATAAATATATATTTTACAAAAAAAATATATATGTGTGTATATATATATATATATATATATATATATATTGAAAAATAAAAATAAAATTTTCTTCAAAGCGAAGAACATTGGTATATAAAGTATTTTTAACACACCTCTGGCTTCAGCGCAGCTTCGATATTGAGCTAAAGACAGAAAAAGCTTTTTAGTGCATCCATAGAAGTCTATGGTGAAAGGGAGTTAGGGTGGTCGCGTTAGCGGGCCTCCCGATGTTAGTGCGCCTGAGGCTCTCGCTTGAGCGATCAACTTGTAATACCAGCGCAATTATAGGATAACTATTGATTTACTTTGAGCGGTGTGAGCACTCAACATTGCTAACTTTTTTGCACTCCACTTGTAATCTAGTCCCATGTCAGCAACATTTGCAGTTTTGCTTTCTAAGAGGATTTTAGGGACACACCCCATGAAAAACCTATGTAGTATGGTTATGTTATCTGGCATTGGCCAATTAAAGACAGATATAAATAAGCTCCATTACTATTCACTGTGCTGCATTTTTCAATATTACAGGCTGAATTCAAAATATACTAACTGGCTCTGCTATATAATCAATACCACCAAACAGATACAAACATGCTCAACCAATTAAATAAGCTCTTTTATACAGATAAGAAAATAAAAACACACATGCCCACTGTACCCATAATGCCTCTGTTCAAATCCCTTAAAGGGACAAACACACATATCTCTATGGTTAAGGGGCACAATAGGTTGATTGTACACATCACCTATTAGGTTTCCAACACACTATTAAAAGGGATCAATACAAGCTTTTTAACCTGTGATGTAATCACTAAACCCACTGAATCGCCATTTTGTTTGTTGTAAATTGTGCGCATTTAGTTTTTCAATTAGGATATCACCAGATTAAGAATGCAGATAGAGATTCTGTATTGTTTTTGGGAGATCACAATTCTGAGCTTCAAGGCTGTTAACAACAGAAGCGTTTTGAGATTATGCTCATTGGGAAAACAACCTGACAATACCAGCTTAAGTTAACTTCCAAAATCAAGCGCAATATTGTGATTAATATGAGAAAAAAGACACAAGCGTTGCTTAGGAAGTGGTATCCGTCTCTTACTGGAACACTTACACTATGTATTCAGAACGAGGCTATGGTGTCCGGAGCTCCCAGCGTAACAGAACTATGGCGTGGTGCATGCCCTAACGTCCGAGCAAGCCGTACAATTTAATACAAACCACGGCAGCACTCCAAGGACTCGTGAGTTAAAACTTGACTTTTATTTCTCCAAATTAAAAATACAAGCAAAACAGAGGGGGAGGATAAAATTCTTACGTGTTTCGTGGCGTGCGGCACTTAGTCATAGGATAACAAACATTTTAAAATTGTGATTAATAACCATGGCTGGATTGGCCTACTGGGACACCAGGAGATATACCGGTGGGCCGCAGCAGCTGGAGCTGGTCAGCTACAATTTAAAGGGATATTAACGTTTTTGTGCCAGCATCAATGTGTTAAAATCATAAAACTTGTAAAAATGAAATCAAGCGATCGTCAGTGCGATCACGTGATTTTAAGGCCAGGATCGAATCATGGGGGACTGCCTACATTACTAGCCACACACCCCCAGTCCAATTCTTGCTTGCATCAAAGGGGGAGTCTGCAGGACGCCATATAAGGTAGTACGTTTCATGCCGTTAAAGCCCAGCGCTGTTAGGACGGCGTGGAACATCCTAACGGTGTGAAGGGCTTAAACAGTCCTCTTTTGATAAAAACAAATATGTTAAATCAAACTAAACATAAAAAGAAACAGATTGTGTAAAAAACAGCAAACAACTTACTTATTTTCTTGCAAAATGAGCACTTAGAATTTCTCACTGTAGTGTAGCCCCTGCCTTCAGTGTGATAAGAGTGGAACATTTTTGAAACTTAAGCTTCATTCTGCCAGTTCTGAGCATGAGAAAATCTGACTCCCTGTTTATCTAGTCTATTCACTTAATGCTAAACCAACTCTGGAAGTTGTTTGACATCAGCTAGATAAGTTTCCTGCAGAGACCACAGCCTCCTTGTAGGGCTGTGCCAGCAAGTAATTTGCACTGCACAAATAAAGTTTAAAAACATAAACAAACTGCAAAATCCATTTGACCCCATTATGGAGATACTATAGTGTTCACATTGGAAAGTTCCAATGTAAACACTATTAGTAAAAATTAAATCACGTCATCATGTGATTTCAAGGCCGGGATCAGGTCATGGGGGACTGCCTTTGCTGCTAGACACGCCCCCCCCCCCCAGGCCGATCCTTGCCTAAGTCAAAGGGGAAAGCTGCAGGACGCCGTATATGGTAGGACGTTACTTGCTGTCCTAACGGCGTTAAAGTCCAGCACTTTTAGGATGGCATGGAATGTCCTAATGGCGTAAAGGGGTTAAATAGATGAATAACACATATGAAAATGATATCTATTAAGTATATACCACCGCTTAGTGCTTGTTTTATTACAACAATCAAACAGACTGTTTAATATCCCTTTAAGAGGGTGGTGCTGCAGATCAGGCTGCTGTATACCCTCTATTCGTTTCTCTTCTGACCAATATGTATTAGGGTCATAACATATTTCCTTATAAGTTTTATTTCCTAGACCATGTACCATTTAAATTAGTAGCCCTCTTTTCTAGTGTCTAGTCAAGTTTCATTGTGAGACACACTGTTTGGAGTGTCTTCTCCAGATCAGATCACACTATTTATGAAATTGGGTTGTAAAGATGCCTACATAGCGACCTGACTCTTTCATTACAAACTAATAATTCTTAAAACATCTTGAGGGATGGAGTATCCCAGTAATCCCCTTGAGAAAAATGTGGTGTGTACATTCTACAGACTCTATATAAAAAATAGGGCTGGTCTTTAATTTTTCCAGTGCTGTTTTTTATTCCCAGTCCGGCCCTTTTAACAACGCACATAGGTAACACAACAGTGAATAAAGTGTAATAACCTGTCCGCTGCAAAAGAAAAGAAAAAATGCTGCTTTCCATAGTTAATAGTGCGTTTTTCAGAAGACAAGCAGTACAGCCAATCAGATGACTTACTGAGTACAGCCAATCAGATGACTTACTGACTACAGCCAATCAGATGACTTACTGACTACAGCCAATCAGATGACTTACTGACTACAGTCAATCAGATGACTTACTGACTACAGTCAATCAGATGACTTACTGACTACAGCCAATCAGATGTCTTACTGAGTACAGCCAATCAGATGCCTTACTGACTACAGCCAATCAGATGCCTTACTGAGTACAGCCAATCAGATGACTTACTGACTACAGCCAATCAGATGCCTTACTGAGTACAGCCAATCAGATGACTTACTGAGTACAGTCAATCAGATGACTTACTGACTACAGCCAATTAGATGACTTACTGAGTACAGCCAATTAGATGACTTACTGAGTACAGCCAATCAGATGACTTACTGAGTACAGCCAATCAGATGACATACTGAGTACAGCCAATCAGACGCCTTACTGAGTACAGCCAATCAGATGACTTACTGAGTACAGCCAATCAGATAACTTACTGACTACAGCCAATCAGATGACTTACTGAGTACAGCCAATCAGATGACTTACTGAGTACAGCCAATCAGATGACTTACTGACTACAGCCAATCAGATGACTTACTGAGTACAGCCAATCCGATGACTTACTGAGTACAGCCAATCAGATGCCTTACTGAGTACAGCCAATCAGATGACTTTCTGACTACAGCCAATCAGATGACTTACTAAGTACAGCCAATCAGATGACTTACTGACTACAGCCAATCAGATGACTTACTGACTACAGCCAATCAGATGGTTTACTGAGTACAGCCAATCCGATGACTTACTGAGTACAGCCAATCAGATGACTTACTGAGTACAGCTAATCCGATGACTTACTGAGTACAGCCAATCCGATGACTTACTGAGTACAGCCAATCAGACGCCTTACTGAGTACAGCCAATCAGATGACTTACTGAGTACAGCCAATCAGATGACTTACTGAGTACAGCCAATCAGATGACTTGTTGAGTAAAGCTAATCAGATGACTTGTTGAGTAAAGCCAATCAGATGACTTGAGTAAAGCCAATCAGATGACTTAATGAGTACAGCCAATCAGATGACTTACTGAGTACAGCCAATCAGACGCCTTACTGAATACTGCCTATCAGATGACTTACTGAGTACAGCCAATCAGATGCCTTACTGAGTACAGCCAATCAGATGACTTACTGAGTACAGCCAATCAGATGACTTACTGAGTACAGCCAATCAGATGACTTACTGAGTACAGCCAATCAGATGACTTACTGACTACAGCCAATCAGATGACTTACTGAGTACAGCCAATCAGATGACTTACTGAGTACAGCCAATCTGATGACTTACTGAGTACAGCCAATCAGATGACTTACTGAGTACAGCCAATCCGATGACTTACTGAGTACAGCCAATCAGATGACTTACTGAGTACAGCCAATCAGATGCCTTACTGAGTACAGCCAATCAGATGACTTACTGAGTACAGCCAATCAGATGACTTACTGAGTACAGCCAATCAGATGACTTACTGAGTACAACCAATCAGATGACTTGTTGAGTAATGCTAATCAGATGACTTGTTGAGTAAAGCCAATCAGATGACTTGAGAAAAGCCAATCAGATGACTTACTGAGTACAGCCAATCAGATGACTTACTGAGTACAGCCAATCAGACGCCTTACTGAATACTGCCTATCAGATGACTTACTGAGTACAGCCAATCAGATGCTTTACTGAGTACAGCCAATCAGATGACTTACTGAGTACAGCCAATCAGATGACTTACTGACTACAGTCAATCAGATGACTTACTGACTACAGCCAATCAGATGACTTACTGACTACAGCCAATCAGATGACTTACTGACTACAGCCAATCAGATGACTTACTGACTACAGCCAATCAGATGACTTACTGCTGGACTCAAGAGCATGCAACTCTGTGCATACAACCTATGGATACTCTAAGACTATATGCTCTACACAGAGAAGAGGGTGCACACTCCTATTGGCTGTACTGCCTGTCATTTAGAAAGAAAATCCCCTTAAAGGGGCATCATAGTGCAAAAAGTGCATTCTCCAATTTGTAAGAGCATGTCATTTTACATAACTCTCCCTGAAACTTTATCTGTTTAACCCCTCACAATCAAGTGTTTGATTATCATCCTCATATTAATGGCTGCTGATGAGCCGTTTTTAATATCAACACAATCAGACATTTTCATGGTTTATCGGCAGATACTTTTATCATTTCAGTAAACTCTCAGTGCTTAACAACATACAGGGAGTGCAGAATTATTAGGCAAATGAGTATTTTGACCACATCATCCTCTTTATGCATGTTGTCTTACTCCAAGCTGTATAGGCTCGAAAGCCTACTACCAATTAAGCATATTAGGTGATGTGCATCTCTGTAATGAGAAGGGGTGTGGTCTAATGACATCAACACTCTATATCAGATGTGCATAATTATTAGGCAACTTCCTTTCCTTTGGCAAAATGGGTCAAAAGAAGGACTTGACAGGCTCAGAAAAGTCAAAAATAGTGAGATATCTTGCAGAGGGATGCAGCACTCTTAAAATTGCAAAGCTTCTGAAGCGTGATCATCGAACAATCAAGCGTTTCATTCAAAATAGTCAACAGGGTCGCAAGAAGCGTGTGGAAAAACCAAGGTGCAAAATAACTGCCCATGAACTGAGAAAAGTCAAGCGTGCAGCTGCCAAGATGCCACTTGCCACCAGTTTGGCCATATTTCAGAGCTGCAACATCACTGGAGTGCCCAAAAGCACAAGGTGTGCAATACTCAGAGACATGGCCAAGGTAAGAAAGGCTGAAAGACGACCACCACTGAACAAGACACACAAGCTGAAACGTCAAGACTGGGCCAAGAAATATCTCAAGACTGATTTTTCTAAGGTTTTATGGACTGATGAAATGAGAGTGAGTCTTGATGGGCCAGATGGATGGGCCCGTGGCTGGATTGGTAAAGGGCAGAGAGCTCCAGTCCGACTCAGACGCCAGCAAGGTGGAGGTGGAGTACTGGTTTGGGCTGGTATCATCAAAGATGAGCTTGTGGGGCCTTTTCGGGTTGAGGATGGAGTCAAGCTCAACTCCCAGTCCTACTGCCAGTTTCTGGAAGACACCTTCTTCAAGCAGTGGTACAGGAAGAAGTCTGCATCCTTCAAGAAAAACATGATTTTCATGCAGGACAATGCTCCATCACACGCGTCCAAGTACTCCACGGCGTGGCTGGCAAGAAAGGGTATAAAAGAAGAAAATCTAATGACATGGCCTCCTTGTTCACCTGATCTGAACCCCATTGAGAACCTGTGGTCCATCATCAAATGTGAGATTTACAAGGAGGGAAAACAGTACACCTCTCTGAACAGTGTCTGGGAGGCTGTGGTTGCTGCTGCACGCAATGTTGATGGTGAACAGATCAAAACACTGACAGAATCCATGGATGGCAGGCTTTTGAGTGTCCTTGCAAAGAAAGGTGGCTATATTGGTCACTGATTTGTTTTTGTTTTGTTTTTGAATGTCAGAAATGTATATTTGTGAATGTTGAGATGTTATATTGGTTTCACTGGTAAAAATAAATAATTGAAATGGGTATATATTTGTTTTTGTTAAGTTGCCTAATAATTATGCACAGTAATAGTCACCTGCACACACAGATATCCCCCTAAAATAGCTATAACTAAAAACAAACTAAAAACTACTTCCAAAACTATTCAGCTTTGATATTAATGAGTTTTTTGGGTTCATTGAGAACATGGTTGTTGTTCAATAATAAAATTAATCCTCAAAAATACAACTTGCCTAATAATTCTGCACTGCCTGTATGAACAAGGCCATTTGCACTCAAAAAATGACGTTTGAGTGCGATGTGGGGGCCGGCGGTTTAGGGGTTAATCATTTTATTTAATGTTGGGGAGCAGCGGTTTAGGGGTTAATAGTTTTAATCAGTGTCGGCGATGTCGGGGGCGGCGGTTTAGGGGTTAATCATTTTATTTAGTGTCGGCGATGTCAGGGGCGGCGGTTTAGGGGTTAATCATTTTATTTAGTGTCGGTGATGTCAGGGCGGCGGTTTCGGGGTTAATCATTTTATTTAATGTTGGAGAGCAGCGGTTTAGGGGTTAATAGTTTTAATCAGTGTCGGCGATGTCGGGGGCGGCGGTTTAGGGGTTAATCATTTTATTTAGTGTCGGCGATGTCAGGGGCGGCGGTTTAGGGGTTAATCATTTTATTTAGTGTCGGTGATGTCAGGGCGGCGGTTTCGGGGTTAATCATTTTATTTAGTATCGGCGATGTCGGGGCGGCGAATTAGGGGTGTTTAGACTAGGGGTTTATGTCAGGGTGTTAGGTTTAAACGTAACTTTCTTTTCCCCATAGACATCAATGGAGTTGCGTTACGGCGATTTGCCATTCCGCGATCGCAGGTGTTAGTTTTCTTTCTAACACTCTCTCACCATTGATGTCTATGGGGGAAAGCGCGCACAAGCACGTAAACTCAGCTCTTGGCTTTTGTGCAGTATGGAGCTTAACGCCACCATACCGCACGCACAAGGAGGTTTTTCAGTAACTCGTAATGGCAGCGCTATGAAAAGTGCGATACCGCACATTTGTTTTGGGTTCTTTACGCACCTGGTATAGCGCAAAACTCGTAATCTAGGTGTTAGGGCTTAATGTCCCTTTAAAGAACCATTAAAGTGAAAGTAAATTTAGTGCCTCAACATTAATGCCATCCATTAATGTTCATTTGTTAAGTACAGGTGTTAATTTAAAAAAAAAAAAAAACATTAGTCTTTAGTAGTTACTTATATCCTAAATCTCATACCTTTTTCCTCACTTCCTCCGCCAACTCGATCATTTCCTGATTTCTCTCCTTTACATGTAAGACCGGTCCCAACCGCTCTTACGTGTACATTCGTGAGCGTTCTAATGAGCGTATTATTTTGCGCATGCGCAGAAAACATTGCTGCTGTGAATTCTTCAAGACAGAGAATGCGCTTGCGTGTCTCATGAACGTGCATATATTGCGGCCAAAAATTACTTGAGACACGCATGCGTAAATAGCATTGTGGGCGTAAATCTAGACTACTGGGATGCCAGTGGGGGACCAATCAAAATGGTTTAAAGGGTATTCGTCATTAAAAAACAAACAAAATTTTAATAGCCAGGCAGAGTTACAGCGAATGAACCGAGCGTTGTAGAAGATACTTTTAAAGGTTTAATACTGATGATGTTACAAAAATGATGAATTAAAGTGAAAATAAATCCTAGCGATTTACAAGCGGTAAATCCAGCTCCCATGGGCGCTAAGCCAGATTTACCGCACGGCTATTGGCTAAGAAGTGAAAACGTCACCTCTTAGACAAATTTTTTTTTGCTGTGGGTTGCTGTACAAGGTAAAAACGAAGATCGATTGAATCAAATAAAGGAGTTTTCTACATAAAGTATCTTATACTTCAAAAATGAAAGTCCCCTTTATTTGTTTCAATAGTAAATCCTAGAGATTGTAAACCGCTAGGATTTACTTTCACTTTACAGTCACACTAATTTTCAATTTACTTTACAAAGCTGCATAGGGGTCCGTGAAAGTTAACTTTTCCTTTAAACACAGTAGATTTGCATAATCAACAAATACATAGTAAAAAAGACAATGCAGAAGCATTTAGTTTAAATTTCAAATAAATAGAGTTTTTTCTAACACTGAATCCTTTGACAACCATCAGCCAATAACAAAATGCATATTCGTATAAACAGAATTTTGAATTCTAGAAGAAAAAAAGCGCAAGAAAGCAGACTCAAGTGCGGTAGTCAAAAGATCACAATAGTGCGCATTTGTAGAATTACACTTACAATGTTTAATACATTTTGAGCAATAAAAACAAGATTAACTTCATGCTATAAAAACAGGGAACAGCTTTCCCTTTTCCATTGTTTCATACTCAATAGCAATGTCGTTTACTTTCCGGTCCCGGCTTCACGGCGTGGTATACTCTCCGTGCTTCTTCCTGGTATTGTCCGATTGTACACTATAGATAAAAGTTACTAGCCTTTTGAAAAAGTCTGTACGTTGGCGGACGAAACGCGTAGAGGTTTATTGAAGGTTGGTTTGGACATTCCGGGGACCGGAAAGTAAAGGACATTGCTATTGAGTATTAAATAACGGAAAAGGGAAAGCTGTTCCTTGTTTTTATAGCATGAACTTAATCTTGTTTTTTTGCTCAAAATGTATTAAACATTGTAAGTGCAATTCTACAAATGCGCACTATTGTGATCTTTTGACTACCGCACTTGAGTCTGCTTTCTTGCGCTTTTTTTCTTCTAGAGTTCAAGTTTCTGCCCTACTCCATTCGGTGTGAAAGATACATATGGTAAAATCAGCAGCATCAGACTCCGTGAATCCATCCTGAACCTGGACTTTGTATTTGGTAACGTTAAAACGTCCCTTTAAGTATTATTTTGAATACATTTTTGCTTTTATTATATAACTATATTTTATGAAGTGTGTGTATATATTGTAAAACGGGCGTTTGTCACTTATAGACTTCAATAAGTGGGTGCATAAACACACAGTGTGTTAACAATTTATACAGTTTTAAGTTTAACAACTATTATACATTTGTTTAAAAAAGATTATTTTCCCTAACAAGGGCTGGTAGCACCAATTAAGTTAGTGTGTGAGTGTATAAACAGAATTCTTGCACATGCTCAGTAGGAGTTGGCGCTTCAGTGCATTTAAAAATACTATGCACATTTAGATAATGGAAGTGAATTAGAAAATTGCTTAAAATTGTGTGTTATATCTGAATAATGAAAGCTTAATTTTGACTTAAGTGTTCTTTTAACAACACACACACTTATCTCTATGGTTATGTCAAGTGAGAACAATTTCAAATAAGACAGTTTCTTGGTCTGACCACTGGTGTTCTGTATTGCATTTAAAGGGAAATTATACAACTAGTTTCACACTCCACAGAGAGGGCAAAATTCTGCAAATTGCCTAAACAATCTTGATTATTAATAATGTACTTTGCACATAAGAGCAGGAGGGGTCCCTCATACAATGTCAGGCTTTGCAACCAGTAACAAAAAAGTATAAGTGTGTGTGTGTGTATGTGTGTGTATGTATAAGTGTATGCATTGTGTGTGTGTATATGTGTGTGTGTGTGTATATGTTTGTTTATATGTGTATGTATGGTGTGTGTGTGTATATGTGTGTGTTGTGAGTGTGTATGCATATGTGTACTGTGTGTATGCAAATGTGTGTGTTGTGAGTGTGTATGTGTGAATGTCAGTGTGTGTGTGTTTGTATATGTATATTTTTGTTTGTATATATGTGTGTGTGTTGTGAATGTGTATGTATTTGTATGTTCTGAGTGTATGCATGTGTGTGTGTTGTATGTATGATTGAGTGTGTATGTATGTGTGTATATGTGTGTGTATATGTGTGTGTGTGTTGCATGTATGAGTGAGTGTGTGTGTGTATGTGTATGTACATTTGTGTGTGTATATGTATGTGTGTGTTGCATGTATGAGTTAGTGTATATGTGTGTGCATATGTATGTGTGTGTTGCATATATGAGTGAGTGTGTGTGTTGTGAGTTATTGACAGTGTGTAAATATATGTATGAGTGAGTATGTGTGTGTAACTATGTATTATTATTATTATTATTATTATTATTGGTTATTTGTAGAGTGCCAACAGATTCCGCAGCGCTAGTATGTGGGGGTGTTGTGAGTATGTATGTATCAGTTTGTGTGAGAGTGTAAATATGTGTATTTTACATGTGTGTGTGTATATGAGTGTGCGTGTGAGTACACACAATGGGGCTGATTTATCATGTTAGGGCGGACATGATCCTCTGTCGGCATTTATCATTGCACAAGCATTCCTTGTGAAATGCTTGTGCAATACCGCCCCCTGCAGATTCGCGGCCAATCGGTCGCTAGCAGGGGGTGTCAATCTGATCGGGCTGATTGCTGCCCGCCACCTCAGAGGTGGCGGACGAGTTAAGGAGCAGCGGTCTTAAGAGCGCTGCTTCTTAACTTACAATTCCGGCGAACCTGAAGGCTCGCACAGAATCAGCTGCATCCGCAGCTCAGTAATTCGGCCCCTAGGTCTTCGAATTAGACAACTGTATAAAGCATTAATTATACACACACTAATAAAGATCTGTATGCTTTCACTTGGTTCACACTAGAAACACCTGATGCAGCAAACTTCAAATATGCAAACACTAAAAAACAAAGACCTGTGGGCAGAGGAAAAAACAAAATATGAAGGAACCTAAACAATATACAAGTTTTTAAAGACATTTTTATGAAATGTACTGAAAAGTATGTCCATTTTCTGTAGTACTTCATTATATTTTACTGTATGTATTATGGAAAACATTACTTAAATGTAAACTCCAAAAGTATACATAGTAATAAAAAATATGGACTTTTATTATTTATTCTATCTGCCTTTTATGTAAGAATTCTAAAGATGGTGTTGTTTTTTTTCACTTGCCGCTTAAAGGCTGGAGAGCACGATTCACAACAATGACCCTGCAACATGAGTAACTCCTTGATCAGCGCAGGAGCTCATTTATACCTGTTCCTAATTAGTCACAACTTTGGAGATGAAATAAACCTACTGAAGAGTTATTTCAAGCGGTGTGTGACTGTGCTGCAAAACAATGCAAAGTTTGCAAACAAAATGACAGTTTAAATGCTTTAAAAACATTTATTTTGTATTTACATTAACTACATATATAAATGACTGTCCCTTTAATAAACATTGGCCCTATATGATGGCAGGGTGCAGCGCAACGCACAGTTAACAACAACTCGTTAGATTACACCCAAACGAACATAAACACATTAATAACTAAACATTATAGAGGCTGGGAGAAGCATGCTTAATTTAGTAAATAGACATTGTCTATTGCCACTGGTCTAATTACATGTACAAATAAATGCTAATTACAATGAGCTGACAGAGCTATTTTGGGATGATTTGTTGAAATAAGAGACCAATTAATAAGATCATTATGGCAGGGTGTGAACAGACATTTTGGGAAGGTAAATGTCCTTAGTGTGCAGGTGGGTTGGGTAGAATTTCTGTCTCCCTCTTGTTGTGAGTCTCTAGTTACTTGCAGATTTTTAGCCAAAATCTGCTCAATGTATACAGCTGCATCCATATGTACGGGGGGCAGCACCGGAGAAGGTACAGAAAATACAGGTACCCTCGGCTGGTTACTGTAGGGATGGTTTGTACAGGTGACAGAATGACATAGTGTTACTGTAAAATGATAGATATTTATAATTAATAAAATTATTTTTTTTTAAAAAGAACCCATGTAAATAGGTTAAATACCAAGTTAAATGCTTGTGTCTGTACCACTCCAGATGTGGATACATGTGTATGCAACAATCGCTGTATACCTATCTGGAGTAGAATAAGAGCATTCCAAGGGGTCAATTTATTAAGGTGCGGACGGACACGATACCCTGTATCGTATCATGTCCGCCGCACATCAATAAATGCCGACAGCATACGCTGTCGGCATTTATCATTGCACCAGCAGTTCTGGTAAAATGCTGGTGTAATGCGGCCAATCGGCTTCTAGCAGGGGGTGTCAATCAACCCGATTGTATCCGATCGCGCTCATTGCTGTCCGCCCCCTGCAGATTTGCCGCTAGCAAGGGGGTGTCAATCATCCCGATCGTATCCGATCGGGCTGATTGCTGTCCGCAACCTCAGAGGTGGCAGACGAGTGAAGGAGCAGCGGTCTTAGGACCACTGCTTCTTAACTTCCACTTCAGGCGGACCTGAAGCGAAGTGGGTCGGAAGTGGCATCCGCTGCTTCATAAATCAACCCCCAAGAGTGACAATTTGACTGAACTAAACAAAATTTAAAAAACAATAGGCATTTTTATTTTATATTTGCACTAGGCTAAAAGTTTAGCCATCAAGGGAGGGATGTGTTTACACCTTATGGGGGGTGGGGGAGTATGAAATGCAGAAATACCAGGATACTGAAAAAGGGCAATATCGGCTGAGATATGGTGTAACATTGTGTGAGACACAAAGATCAGGAGAGAGATGGTGTAACATTGTGTGAGACAACAAGATCAGGAGAGAGATTGTGTAACATTGTGTGAGACACAAAGATCAGGAGAGAGATGGTGTAACATTGTGTGTGACAACAAGATCAGGAGAGAGATGGTGTAACATTGTGTGAGACAACAAGATCAGGAGAGAGATGGTGTAACTGTGTGAGACAACAAGATCAGGAGAGAGATGGTGTAACATTGTGTGAGACAACAAGATCAGGAGAGAGATGGTGTAACTGTGTGAGACAACAAGATCAGGAGAGAGATGGTGTAACATTGTGTGAGACAACAAGATCAGGAGAGAGATGGTGTAACTGTGTGAGACAACAAGATCAGGAGAGAGATAATGTAACATTGTGTGAAACAACAAGATCAGAAGAGAGATGGTGTAACTGTGTGACACAACAAGATCAGGAGAGAGATGGTGTAACTGTGTGAGACAAAAAGATCAGGAGAGAGATGGTGTAACTGTATAAGACAACAAGATCAGGAGAGAGATGGTGTAACTGTGTGAGACAACAAGATCAGGAGAGAGATGGTGTAACTGTGTGAAACAACAAGATCAGGAGAGAGGTGGTGTAACTGTGTGAGACAACAAGATCAATAGAGAGATGGTGTAACTGTGTGAGACAACAAGATCAGGAGAGAGATGGTGTAACTGTGTGAGACAACAAGATCAGGAGAGAGGTGGTGTAACTGTGTGAAACAACAAGATCAGGAGAGAGATGGTGTAACATTGTGTGACACAACAAGGTCAGGAGAGAGATGGTGTAACTGTGTGACACAACAAGATCAGAAGAGAGATGGTGTAACTGTGTGACACAACAAGATCAGGAGAGAGATGGTGTAACTGTGTGACACAACAAGATCAGGAGAGAGATGGTGTAACTGTGTGACACAACAAGATCAGAAGAGAGATGGTGTAACTGTGTGAAACAACAAGATCAGGAGAGAGATGGTGTAACATTGTGTGACACAACAAGGTCAGGAGAGAGATGGTGTAACTGTGTGACACAACAAGATCAGAAGAGAGATGGTGTAACATTGTGTGAAACAACAAGATCAGAAGAGAGATGGTGTAACTGTGTGACACAACAAGGTCAGAAGAGAGATGGTGTAACTGTGTGACACAACAAGGTCAGAAGAGAGATGGTGTAACTGTGTGACACAACAAGGTCAGAAGAGAGATGGTGTAACTGTGTGAGACAACAAGGTCAGGAGAGAGATGGTGTAACTGTGTGAGACAACAAGATTAGGAGAGGGATGGTGTAACTGTGTGAGACAACAAGATCAGGAGAGAGATCGTGTAACTGTGTGAGACAACAAGATCAATAGAGACATGGTGTAACTGTGTGAGACAACAAGATCAGGAGAGAGATGGTGTAACTGTGTGAGACAACAAGATCAGGAGAGAGATGGTGTAACTCTGTGTGAGACAACAAGAAAAGGAGAGAGATGGTGTAACTGCGTGAGACAACAAGATCAGGAGAGAGATGGTGTAACTGTGTGAGACAACAAGATCAGGAGAGAGATGATGTACCCTGTGTGAGACAACAAGATCAGGAGAGAGATGGTGTAACTGTGTGAGACAAGATCAGGAGAGAGATGGTGTAACTGTGTGAGACAACAAGATCAATAGAGAGATGGTGTAACTGTGTGAGACAACAAGATCAGGAGAGAGATGGTGTAACTGTGTGAGACAACAAGATCAGGAGAGAGATGGTGTAACTGTGTGAGACAACAAGATCAGGAGAGAGATGATGTAACATTGTGTGAGATAACAAGATCAGGAGAAATATGGTGTAACTGTGTGAGACAACAGGAGCCGGAGAGTGATGGTGTAACCCTGTGTGTGACAACAAGATCAGGGAGAGATGGTGTAACTGTGTGAGACAACAATATCAGGAGAGAGATGGTGTAACTCTATGTGAGACAACAAGTTCAGGAGAGAGATGGTGTAACTGTGTGAGACAACAAGATCAGGAGAGAGATGGTGTAACTGTGTGAGACAACAAGATCAGGAGAGAGATGGTGTAACATTGTGTGAGATAACAAGATCAGGAGAGAGATGGTGTAACATTGTGTGAGATAACAAGATCAGGAGAGAGATGGTGTAACTGTGTGAGACAATAAGATCAGGAGAGAGATGGTGTAATTGTGTGAGACAACAAGATCAGGAGAGATATGGTTTAACTGTGTGAGACAACAAGATCAGGAGAGAGATGGTGTAACTGTGTGAGACAACAAGACCAGGAGAGAGATGGTGTAACACTGTGTGAGACAACAAGATTAGGAGAGAGATGGTGTAACTGTGTGAGACAACAAGATCAGGAGAGAGATGGTGTAACTGTGTGAGGCAACAAGATCAGGAGATAGATGGTGTAACATTGTGTGAGATAACAAGATCAGTTGAGAGATGGTGTAACTGTGTGAGATAACAAGAGCAGGAGAGAGATGGTGTAACATTGTGTGAGATAACAAGATCAGTTGAGAGATGGTGTAACTGTGTGAGACAACAAGATCAGGAGAGAGATGGTGTAACCCTGTGTGAGATAACAAGATCAGGAGAGAGATGGTGTAACATTGTGTGAGACAACAAGATCAGGAGAGAGATGGTGTAACTGTGTGAGACAACAAGATCAGGAGAGAGATGGTGTAACTGTGTGTGATAACAAGATCAGGAGAGAGACGGTGTAACTGTGTGAGACAACAAGATCAGGAGAGAGATGGTGTAACCCTGTGTGAGATAACAAGAGCAGGAGAGAGATGGTGTAACCCTGTATAAGACAACAAGATCAGGAGAGCAATGGTGTAACCCTGTATAAGACAACAAGATCAGGAGAGAGATGGTGTAACCCTGTATAAGACATTGGTCCATCTAAGACGCCTGTCCAGAGATATATTGGGAACAGGAATTAGGTTGTTTCCCTTGTTTAGGATGTTCAAATTGTAATAACATGATTAAGGGTTCCCACTTCAGCCACTCAGGTACGGGTAAAAAATTTGAAATCAGGGGATATTTTACTCGCAACACAGATTTTGCTGTGTATTATATTAAATGCCTGTGTGGTTTGGGTTATGTGGGCGAGACCACCCGCACTGTCCATGAAAGAATAACCCAACACAAGAGTAATATAAGAACTAAAAAATTGGATGCCCCAGTGGCCAACCATTTTTTATCTGCTGGTCATAATCTTACCCAAATAAGGTTTCAGGTATTAGAACAGGTGGGCCATCTTAGGCGTGGCGGCAATAGAACTAAGAGGTTAAAAATTAGGGAAGCCTATTGGATCAATAGGTTGGATACCATGTACCCAAAGGGTATGAACAGAGAGCTGGATTGGGCCCTGTGCCTTTAATGTACCTTTGTTAACTAATATAATAATACTTTAATGTATTGAAAGTTTTTTAAATGTTTTTTTGTGTTTTGATTTATTAGGAGTAATATGTGTTTAACCTGATTTTTTATGATCTGTTAAGTAATTCTGCAATGTGACCACTAGAGGGCTACTACATTCAGTGTGTTTTATGTATTAGGTCTAGTGGGTGTGGTTTATAGGTGTATTTAAGCTGTATGATCCTCAGGTGTAACTATGCATGATTAAGGACTAAGTCCGAAACGTTGCTGCTTGTTGGTCTGGCTATACAGTGTGCATACTGCACGAATAAACCTGTTGAAATTTCTGGATGGTGCTGCTTCTTTTTGGCCTGTATAAGACAACAAGATCAGGAGAGAGATGGTGTAACCCTGTATAAGACAACAAGATCAGGAGAGGGATGGTGTAACCCTGTATAAGACAACAAGATCAGGAGAGGGATGGTGTAACCCTGTATAAGACAACAAGATCAGGAGAGGGATGGTGTAACCCTGTATAAGACAACAAGATCAGGAGAGGGATGGTGACAAGCCTTTTTATAACAGTGTTTTTAAAAAAAACTGTCTTCAGGCCTTCCTAACATGCCCGATTGTCAGGATTACCTTGCGTGAGAACAGGTAAAAGTACCATGTTTACTAATCATCTGATTTCTTCACCTGTGCTCCAGTTTAGACATCCTGATAAACTGGCCTGTTAGGTTTCTGATTTTTTACTAATATACTACCATGTTTATTTGTTATATGAGCTACTACAGTCTCAGTAGTAGGGTTACTAAGGGTCCGGTTGAGTACTTAGCAACGCTACTACTGAGCCAGCAGTAGCTCGTATAACAAACATTTTATCTGTAGAAAAGCTATGCAAACAGGAGGCAATAGCACAACTGATTAATCTCCCAGTGAGATTAATCAGGGTATGAGGGAGAGAGAGATGTGAATTAGCTGGTTGTGTTCATTCAACCCCCAGTCATAATTAGCATTCCAATACCTAACATTAGATAACATTAGCAGACCTGCTTTACCTGCAGGCTCAGCCCATTGATACGGGTATGTCCCATAGAACAACAGGTGGTGGTTTTAACCCTTTCGTGACAGGGTTAAAGTGCCTACATCGGAACAACTGTTCCGATGTAGACAAATTGAAACTACGCGATCGTGCATACGATCGCGAGATTTCAATTATTGGATCGCATCTGGGGGGCGTCCCTACAATCCTAGGAACGCCCTCCAGACCGTGATTAAATCCCTGAAGCACAGAAGGCTTCAGGACAGTCGTTAGTTATGACGTTCCATTCCGTCATAACGGCTTTAAAGCCCAGTCTAATTATGACGGAATGGAACAGCATAACGGCTTTAAAAGGTTAAAGAGCAACAACAGTTTTTTTCAAATACAGAAATAAACATGAAGGAACAACTTCCCACACAATTAGTACTCTGCAGTAGGTATAACAAGTAATTTGAAACACAAATTGTCTTCTATTTTCTAATTTTCTTTGTTTTCTTGTTATCCTATGTTTAAAAGAGACGTAAGCTCAGGAGCTTGCATGTACTGCAGCACTAGATGGCAGCAGTTTTGCAAGAATGTTATACATTAGCAAGATCACTAGATGGCAGCAGTTTTATAACAATGTTATACATTAGCAAGAGCACTAGATGGCAGCAGTTTTATAACAATGTTATACATTAGCAAGAGCACTAGATGGCAGAAGTTTTATAACAATGTTATACATTAGCAAGAGCACTAGATGGCAGCAGTTATATAATAATGTTATACATTAGCAAGAGCACTAGATGACAGCAGTTATATAATAATGTTATACATTAGCAACAGCACTAGATGGCAGCAGTTATATAACAATGTTATACATTAGTAAGAGCACTAGATGACAGCAGTTATATAACAATGTTATACATTAGCAAGAGCACTAGATGGCAGAAGTTTTATAACAATGTTATACATTAGCAAGAGCACTAGATGGCAGTAGTTATATAATAATGTTATACATTAGCAAGAGCACTAGAGGGCAGCAGTTTTATAACAATGTTATACATTAGTAAGAGCACTAGATGGCAGCAGTTATATAACAATGTTATACATTAGCAAGGGCACTAGATGGCAGCAGTTTTGCAAGAATGTTATACATTAGCAAGAGCACTAGATAGCAGAACTATTTTCTGTCATGTTGTGCTTCATGCATGTGCACGCTAACTATCCAGATATCTCTTCAACAAAGAATAACATGAGAATTAAGCGAATTTGATAATAGAAGTCAATTGGAAACTTATTTTAAATTATATTCTCTATATGACAAATTAAAGATAAAATGTAGGTGTCATGTTCTTTTAAACCTATAGAGGAGTGATGTAAAGAATATTAATAGAAGTCCAAAGCTGATACCCGTATAAATGAATTGGGTTAAACATTCATGTATAAAATATAGATACAAATGTGGTATTCCTGTACATTACACAGCAAGCATATGGTTAGAAAGTCTAATACGAGAGGTAAGTCATTGGTAGGTAGTAGTTATAAGCTCTGCTGTGGCTGCCTGACTACCCTTGTATTCTTCTATTTGTGACCAGTAAATGTTATTGCACCACTGAAGAGCTTTCTTCCCTCTAATATTTTTCAGCTTTGTTTAGTGAAGAGATAGAGAAGAGTAGACCGGCCCTAAATCACACGAGTTCCAGCAAATTTCCTCTGATTGACTGGCTCCTCTGATTTTTGGTGACTCTTAAAGGGACACTGAACCCACATTTTTTCTTTCGTGATTCAGATAGAGCATGCAATTTAAAGCAACTTTCTAATTTACTCCTATTATCAAATTTTCTTCATTCTCTTAGTATCTTTATTTGAAATGCAAGAATGTAAGTTTAGATGTCGGCCCATTTTTGGTGAACAACTTGGGTTGTTCTTGCTGATTGGTGGATAAATTCATCCACCAATAAACAAGTGCTGTCCAGGGTACTGAACCAAAAAAAAAAAAAAAAAAAAGCTTAGATGCCTTATTTTTCAAATAAAGATAGCAAGAGAACGAAGAAAAATTGAGAATAGGAATAAATTAGAAGGCTGCTTAAAATTGCTGCTCTAACTGAATCACAAAAGAAAAAAATTGGGTTCAGTGTCCCTTTAAGGCTCAATGATCTAATCTTCGCCAGCTCAAACCTACTTTTTCTGGCTGACTCTTAAAAATAGAAGTGAATTTAAAAGTGTATTAAAATGACTTGCTCTATCTGAATCATGCAAGTTTCATTTTTATTTTCCTATCCCTTTAATGTCCGTTTAACAGATAAGCTAGGACCCATCGTTCACATTTACAGTCAGTTATACATTTTTGTGCTTAGGGGGTGATATATATACCAGAAACACAAAATCAAGCCAATACTGGGTGGTATTTGTCACCTAACAGCTGGATAGAGGCTGCCAATATGAAACAAATGTAGAATGTTTCCTGGGAACAGGTTCATTGTATCCTTTATCAAATGTAACTTTCAAATATTCAAATTTTGATCCAAGTGTATGAGAATCCGTATTCAAATGTAATAATTAAATTATACGTCAGAATATTTGATAAAAGAGAAATTGGTTCTACTATTTGAATGGGAAATTCCAAAATGTGTTCTTCCCTACTCTTTTCTATAGTTAATTGGCTAAACTATTTCTTAAAGGGACAGTACAGTCAAAATAAAATGTTCATGATTCAGATACAGCAGCAGTTTTAAATAACGTTTCAATTTACTTCTAGTATCAAATTTACTTTGGTCTATTTGTATCCTTTGTTGAAAAGCATATCTGGGCAGGCTCAGGAGCAGCAATGCACTACTGGGAGCTAGTTGCTGATTGGTGGGTGTACATATATACCTCTAGTCATTGACTCATCAAATATGTTCAGCTAGCTCCCAGTAGTGCTTTGACGCTCTTTCAACAAAGGATACCAAGAGAATAAATTAAAAGTACATTTGAAAAGTTGTTTGAAATTGTATGTTCTGCCTGAATCCTGAAGGAAAGTGTTTTGTGTTTCATATTACTTTTATAAGTCTTAAAGGGACATTGACATCAAAATTAAACTTTCATTATTTAGATCCCATGATTCAGACAAAGCATACAAAATGTAGTTCTGTTTTGTTAGTTTGTTTTTTTACATTTACCTTTACCAATTAGTGTTCTTTGTTAGTTTAGGCTCAGAAGTGTGCCTACCTAGGTATGCTCTCATGCAAAGCAGCTGTTTCTACAAAGACCAAGATAAATAGGTATATTTAATCATAGAAGCAAACAGATTTTTTTTTAATTCAACACTCTCTCTGAATAATCAAAATGTCCCTTTCATCACTATGCCAAAAGCAACACCAACCCCTGAGATGGCCTGAAGCTCGTATGCCCGGCACACTTCCCAGCCTCTGAAGCACATGTAGGAATGTCCGAGCCTATCAAGTTTAGGCATTAGCGGGACTACTCAACAGAGGGCCCTAGAGGTAACTCAGTAATAAGCAATAGTAATAAAATACATTCTGCTCTGTATAATAGATAGATAGATAGATAGATAGATAGATAGATAGATAGATCTGTAGCCTGCACTAATAAACCGCTCCCCTGCATTAGGATTGTACACTCTGCTCTGTATAATAGATAGATAGACCTGAAGCCTGCACTAATAAAAGGCTCCCCTGCATTAGGATTGTACACACTCTGCTCTGTATAATACATAGATAGACCTGTAGCCTGCACTAATAAAAGTCTCCCCTGCATTAGGATTGTACACACTGCTCTGTATAATAGATAGATAGACCTGAAGCCTGCACTAATAAAAGGCTCCCTTGCATTAGGATTGTACACACTGCTCTGTATAATATATAGATAGACCTGCTACTTGCACTAATAAAAGGCTCCCTGCATTAGGATTGTATACACTGCTCTGTATAATACATAGATAGACCTGTAGCCTGCACTAATAAAAGTCTCCCCTGCATTAGGATTGTACACTCTGCTCTGTATAATACATAGATAGACCTGTAGCCTGCACTAATAAAAGGCTCCCCTGCATTAGGATTGTACACACTGCTCTGTATAACAGATATATAGACCTGTAGCCTGCACTAATAAAAGGCTCCCTTGCATTAGGATTGTACACACACGGCTCTGTATAATAGATAGATAGACCTGTAGCCTGCACTAATAAAAGGCTCCCCTGCATTAGGATTGTACACACTGCTCTGTATAATAGATAGATAGACCTGTAGCCTGCACTAATAAAAGGCTCTCCTGCATTAGGATTGTACACATTCTGCTCTGTATAATAGATAGATAGACCTGTAGCCTGCACTAATAAAAGGTTCCCCTGCATTAGGATTGTACACACTGCTCTGTATAATAGATAGATAGACCTGTAGCCTGCACTAATAAAAGGCTCCCCTGCATTAGGATTGTACACACTGCTCTGTATAATAGATAGACCTGTAGCCTGCACTAATAAAAGGTTCCCCTGCATTAGGATTGTACACACTGCTCTGTATAATAGATAGATAGATCTGTAGCCTGCATTAATAAAAGGCTCCCCTGCATTAGGATTGTACACACTGCTCTGTATAATAGATAGACCTGTAGCCTGCACTAATAAAAGGCTTCCCTGCATTAGGAGTGTACACATTCTGCTTTGTATAATAGATAGATAGACCTGTAGCCTGCACTAATAAAAGGTTCCCCTGCATTAGGATTGTACACACTGCTCTGTATAATAGATAGATAGATCTGTAGCCTGCATTAATAAAAGGCTCCCCTGCATTAGGATTGTACACACTGCTCTGTATAATAGATAGACCTGTAGCCTGCACTAATAAAAGGCTCCCCTGCATTAGGATTGTACACACTGCTCTGTATAATAGATAGATAGATCTGTAGCCTGCACTAATAAAAGGCTCCACCTGCATTAGGATTGTACACACTGCTCTGTATAATAGATAGATAGACCTGTAACCTGCACTAATAAAAGGCTCCACTGCATTAGGATTGTACTCACTGCTCTGTATAACAGATAGACCTGTAGCCTGCACTAATAAAAGGCTCCCCTGCATTAGGATTGTAAACACTCTGCTCTGTATAATAGATAGATAGACCTGTAGCCTGCACTAATAAAAGGCTCCACCTGCATTAGGATTGTACACACTGCTCTGTATAATAGATAGATAGACCTGTAGCCTGCACTAATAAAAGGCTCCACTGCATTAGGATTGTACTCACTGCTCTGTATAACAGATAGACCTGTAGCCTTCACTAATAAAAGGCTCCCCTGCATTAGGATTGTAAACACTCTGCTCTGTATAATAGATAGATAGACATGTAGCCTGCACTAATAAAAGGTTCCCCTGCATTAGGATTGTACACATTCTGCTCTGTATAATACATAGATAGACCTGTAGCCTGCCCTAATAAAAGGCTCCCCTGCATTAGGATTGTACACACTCTGCTCTGTATAATAGATAGATAGACCTGTAGCCTTCACTAATAAAAGGTTCCCCTGCATTAGGATTGTACACACTGCTCTGTATAACAGATAGATAGACCTGTAGCCTGCACTAATAAAAGGCTCCCCTGCATTAGGATTGTACACACTGCTCTGTATAATACATAGATAGACCTGTAGCCTGCACTAATAAAAGGCTCCCCTGCATTAGGATTGTACACACACTGCTCTGTATAATAGATAGATAGACCTGTAGCCTGCACTAATAAAAGGCTCCCTGCATTAGGATTGTACACACACTGCTCTGTATAATAGATAGATAGACCTGTAGCCTGCACTAATAAAAGGCTCCCCTGCATTAGGATTGTACACACTGCTCTGTATAACAGATAGATAGACCTGTAGCCTGCACTAATAAAAGGCTCCCCTGCATTAGGATTGTACACACACTGCTCTGTATAATAGATAGACCTGTAGCCTGCACTAATAAAAGGCTCCCCTGCATTAGGATTGTACACACTGCTCTGTATAATACATAGATAGACCTGTAGCCTGCACTAATAAAAGGCTCCCATGCATTAGGATTGTACACACTGCTCTGTACAATAGATAGATAGACCTGTAGCCTGCACTAATAAAAGGCTCCCCTGCATTAGGATTGTACACACTGCTCTGTATTATAGATAGATAGACCTGTAGCCTGCACTAATAAAAGGCTCCACCTGCATTAGGATTGTACAAACACTGCTCTGTATCATAGATAGATAGACCTGTAGCCTGCACTAATAAAGGGCTCCCCTGCATTAGGACTGTACACACTGCTCTGTATAATAGATAGATAGACCTGTAGCCTGCACTAATAAAAGGCTCCCCTGCATTAGGATTGTACACACTGCTCTGTATAATAGATAGATAGACCTGTAGCCTGCACTAATAAAAGGCTCCCCTGCATTAGGATTGTACACACTGCTCTGTATAATAGATAGATAGACCTGTAGCCTGCACTAATAAAAGGCTCCCCTGCATTAGGATTGTACACATTCTGCTCTGTATAATACATAGATAGACCTGTAGCCTGCCCTAATAAAAGGCTCCCCTGCATTAGGATTGTACACACTCTGCTCTGTATAATAGATAGATAGACCTGTAGCCTGCACTAATAAAAGGCTCCCCTGCATTAGGAGTGTACACACACTGCTCTGTATAATACATAGATAGACCTGTAGCCTGCACTAATAAAAGGCTCCCCTGCATTAGGATTGTACACATTCTGCTCTGTATAATAGATAGGTAGACCTGTAGCCTGCACTAATAAAAGGTTCCCCTGCATTAGGATTGTACACACTGCTCTGTATAATAGATAGATAGACCTGTAGCCTGCACTAATAAAAGGCTCCCCTGCATTAGAGTTGTACACACTGCTCTGTATAATACATAGATAGACCTGTAGCCTGTACTAATAAAAGGCTCCCTCCCCTGCATTAGGATTGTACAGATTCTGCTCTGTATAATAGATAGATAGACCTGTAGCCTGCACTAATAAAAGGTTCCCCTGCATTAGGATTGTACACATTCTGCTCTGTATAATAGATAGATAGACCTGTAGCCTGCACTAATAAAAGGTTCCCCTGCATTTGGATTGTACACACTGCTCTGTATAATAGATAGATAGACCTGTAGCCTGCATTAATAGAAGGCTCCCTGCATTAGGATTGTACTCACTGCTCTGTATAACACATAGATAGACCTGTAGCCTGCACTAATAAAAGGCTCCCCTGCATTAGGATTGTACACACTGCTCTGTATAATAGATATATAGACCTGTAGCCTGCACTAATAAAAGGCTCCCCTGCATTAGGATTGTACACACAGCTCTGTATAATAGATAGATAGACCTGTAGCCTGCACTAATAAAAGGCTCCCCTGCATTAGGATTGTACACACTGCTCTGTATAATAGATAGATAGACCTGTAGCCTGCACTAATAAAAGGCTCCCCTGCATTAGGATTGTACACACTGCTCTGTATAATAGATAGATAGACCTGTAGCCTGCACTAATAAAAGGCTCCCCTGCATTAGGATTGTACACACTGCTCTGTATAATACATAGATAGATCTGTAGCCTGCACTAATAAAAGGCTCCCCTGCATTAGGATTGTACACACTGCTCTGTATAATAGATATACCTGTAGCCTGGACTAATAAAAGGCTCCCCTGCATTAGGATTGTACACACTGCTCTGTATAATAGATAGATAGATCTGTAGCCTGCACTAATAAAAGGCTCCACCTGCATTAGGATTGTACACACTGCTCTGTATAATAGATAGATAGACCTGTAGCCTGCACTAATAAAAGGCTCCACTGCATTAGGATTGTACTCACTGCTCTGTATAATAGATAGATAGACCTGTAGCCTGCACTAATAAAAGGCTCCACTGCATTAGGATTGTACTCACTGCTCTGTATAATAGATAGATAGACCTGTAGCCTGCACTAATAAAAGGCTCCACTGCATTAGGATTGTACTCACTGCTCTGTATAATAGATAGATAGACCTGTAGCCTGCACTAATAAAAGGTTCCCCTGCATTAGGATTGTACACACTGCTCTGTATAATACATAGATAGACCTGTAGCCTGCACTAATAAAAGGCTCCCCTGCATTAGGATTGTAAACACTCTGCTCTGTATAATAGATAGATAGACCTGTAGCCTGCACTAATAAAAGGCTCCCCTGCATTAGGATTGTACACACTGCTCTGTATAATACATAGATAGACCTGTAGCCTGCACTAATAAAAGGCTCCCTGCATTAGGATTGTACACACACTGCTCTGTATAATAGATAGATAGACCTGTAGCCTGCACTAATAAAAGGTTCCCCAGCATTATGATTGTACACACACTGCTCTGTATAACAGATATATAGACCTGTAGCCTGCACTAATAAAAGGCTCCCCTGCATTAGGATTGTACACACTGCTCTGTGTAATAGATAGATAGACCTGTAGCCTGCACTAATAAAAGGCTCCCTGCATTAGGATTGTACACACTGCTCTATATAATAGATAGCTAGACCTGTAGACTGCACTAATAAAAGGCTCCCCTGCATTAGGATTGTACACACTGCTCTGTATAATAGATAGATAGACCTGTAGCCTGCACTAATAAAAGGCTCCCTGCATGAGGATTGTACACACTGCTCTGTATAATAGATAGACCTGTAGCCTGCACTAATAAAAGGCTCCCCTGCATTAGGATTGTACACACTGCTCTGTATAATAGATAGATAGACCTGTAGCCTGCACTAATAAAAGGCTCCCTGCATTAGGATTGTACACTCTGCTCTGTATAATACATAGACCTGTAGCCTGCACTTATAAAAGGCTCCCCTGCATTAGGATTGTACACTCTGCTCTGTATAATACATAGACCTGTAGCCTGCACTTATAAAAGGCTCCCTGCATTAGGATTGTACACACTGCTCTGTATAATAGATAGACCTGTAGCCTGCACTAATAAAAGGCTCCCCTGCATTAGGATTGTACACACTGCTCTGTATAACACATAGATAGACCTGTAGCCTGCACTAATAAAAGGCTCCCCTGCATTAGGATTGTACACACTGCTCTGTATAATAGATAGATAGAGCTGTAGCTTGCACTAATAAAAGGCTCCCCTGCATTAGGATTCTACACACTGCCCTGTATAATAGATAGATAGACATGTAGTCTGCACTAATAAAAGGCTCCCCTGCATTAGGATTGTACACACTGCTCTGTATAATAGATAGATAGACCTGTAGTCTGCACTAATAAAAGGCTCCCCTGCAGTAGGATTCTACACACTGCCCTGTATAATAGATAGATAGACCTGTAGTCTGCACTAATAAAAGGCTCCCCTGCATTAGGATTGTACACACTGCTCTGTATAATAGATAGATAGACCTGTAGCCTGCACTAATAAAAGGCTCCCCTGCATTAGGATTGTACACACTGCTCTGTATAATACATAGACCTGTAGCCTGCACTAATAAAAGGCTCCCCTGCATTAGGGTTGTACACATTCTGCTCTGTATAATAGATAGACCTGTAGCCTGCACTAATAAAAGGCTCCCCTGCATTAGGATTGTACACACTGCTCTGTATAATAGATAGATAGACCTGTAGACTGCACTAATAAAAGGCTCCCCTGCATTAGGGTTGTACACACTGCTCTGTATAATAGATAGATAGACCTGTAGACTGCACTAATAAAAGGCTCCCCTGCATTAGGGTTGTACACTCTGCTCTGTATAACAGATAGATAGACCTGTAGCCTGCACTAATAGAAGGCTCCACTACATTTGGATTGTACACTCTGCTCTGTATAATACATAGATAGACCTGTAGACTGCACTAATAGAAGGCTCCACTGCATTAGGATTGTACACTCTGCTCTGTATAATAAATAGATAGACCTGTAGCCTGCACTAATAAAAGGCTCCCCTGCATTAGGATTGTAAACACTCTGCTCTGTATAATACAAATATAGACCTGTAGCCTGCACTTATAAAAGGCTCCCCTGCATTAGGATTGTACACACTGCTCTGTATAATAGATAGATAGATCTGTAGCCTGCACTAATAAAAGGCTCCCTGCATTAGGATTGTACACACTGCTCTGTATAATAGATAGATAGACCTGTAGCCTGCACTAATAAAATGCTCCCCTGCTTTAGGATTGTACACACTGCTCTGTATAATAGATAGATAGACCTGTAGCCTGCACTAATAAAAGCCTCCCCTGCATTAGAGTTGTACACACTGCTCTGTATAATAGATAGATAGACCTGTAGCCTGCACTAATAAAAGGCTCCCCTGCATTAGGGTTGTACACACTGCTCTGTATAATAGATAGATAGAGCTGTAGCCTGCACTAATAAAAGGCTCCCCTGCATTAGGATTGTACACTCTGCTCTGTATAATAGATAGATAGACCTGTAGCCTGCAGTAATAAAAGGCTCCCCTGCATTAGAATTGTACACACACTGCTCTGTATAATAGATAGATAGACCTGTAGCCTGCACTAATAAAAGGCTCCCCTGCATTAGGATTGTACACTCTGCTCTGTATAATAGATGGATAGACCTGTAGCCTGCACTAATAAAGGCTCCCTGCATTAGGATTGTACACACACTGCTCTGTATAATAGATAGATAGACCTGTAGCCTGCACTAATAAAAGGCTCCCCTGCATTAGGATTGGACACACTGCTCTGTATAATACATGGATAGACCTGTAGCCTGCACTAATAAAAGGCTCCCCTGCATTAGGATTGTACACATTCTGCTCTGTATAATAGATAGATAATAGATAAATAGACCTGTAGCCTGCACTAATAAAAGGCTCCCCTGCATTAGGATTGTACACACTGCTCTGTATAATAGATAGATAGACCTGTAGCCTGCACTAATAAAAGGCTCCCCTGCATTAGGATTGGACACACTGCTCTGTATAATACATAGATAGACCTGTAGCCTGCACTAATAAAAGGCTCCCCTGCATTAGGATTGTACACATTCTGCTCTGTATAATAGATAGATAATAGATAAATAGACCTGTAGTCTGCACTAATAAAAGGCTCCCCTGCATTAGGATTGTACACACTGCTCTGTATAATAGATAGATAGACCTGTAGCCTGCACTAATAAAAGGCTCCCCTGCATTAGGATTGTACACTCTGCTCTGTATAATAGATAGATAGACCTGTAGCCTGCACTAATAAAAGGCTCCCCTGCATTAGGATTGTACACTCTGCTCTGTATAACAGATAGATAGACCTGTAGCCTGCACTAATAAAAGGCTCCCCTGCATTAGGATTGTACACACACTGCTCTGTATAATAGATAGATAGACATGTAGCCTGCACTAATAAAAGGCTCCCCTGCATTTGGATTGTACACACACTGCTCTGTATAATAGATAGATAGACCTGTAGCCTGCACTAATAAAAGGCTCCCCTGCATTAGGATTGTACACACTGCTCTGTATAATACATAGATAGACCTGTAGCCTGCACTAATAAAAGGCTCCCCTGCATTAGGATTGTACACACTGCTCTGTATAATACATAGATAGACCTGTAGCCTGCACTAATAAAAGGCTCCCCTGCATTAGGATTGTACACACTGCTCTGTATAATACATAGATAGACCTGTAGCCTGCACTAATAAAAGGCTCCCCTGCATTAGGATTGTACACACTGCTCTGTATAATACATAGATAGACCTGTAGCCTGCACTAATAAAAGGCTCCCCTGCATTAGGATTGTACACACTGCTCTGTATAATAGATAGATAGACCTGTAGCCTGCACTAATAAAAGGCTCCCCTGCATTAGGATTGTACACACTGCTCTGTATAATACATAGATAGACCTGTAGCCTGCACTAATAAAAGGCTCCCCTGCATTAGGATTGTACACACTGCTCTGTATAATACATAGATAGACCTGTAGCCGGCACTAATAAAAGGCTCCCCTGCATTAGGATTGTACACACTGCTCTGTATAATAGAGAGATAGACCTGTAGCCTGCACTAATAAAAGGCTCCCCTGCATTAGGATTGTACACATTCTGCTCTGTATAATAGATAGATAGACCTGTAGCCTGCACTAATAAAAGGCTCCCCTGCATTAGGATTGTACACACTGCTCTGTATAATAGATAGATAGACCTGTAGCCTGCACTAATAAAAGGCTCCCCTGCATTAGGATTGTACACTCTGCTCTGTATAATAGATAGATAGACCTGTAGCCTGCACTAATAAAAGGCTCCCTGCATTAGGATTGTACACACTGCTCTGTATAATAGATAGATAGACCTGTACCCTGCACTAATAAAAGGCTCCCCTGCATTAGGATTGTACACACTGCTCTGTATAATAGATAGATAGACCTGTAGCCTGCACTAATAAAAGGCTCCCCTGCATTAGGATTGTACACACACTGCTCTGTATAATACATAGATAGACCTGTAGCCTGCACTAATAAAAGGCTCCCTGCATTAGGATTGTACACACTGCTCTGTATAATAGATAGATAGACCTGTAGCCTGCACTAATAAAAGGCTCCCTGCATTAGGATTGTACACACTGCTCTGTATAATAGATAGATAGACCTGTAGCCTGCACTAATAAAAGGCTCCCTGCATTAGGATTGTACACACTGCTCTGTATAATAGATAGATAGACTGTAAGCCTGCACTAATAAAAGGGCTCCCCTCATTAGGATTGTACACACTGCTCTGTATAATAGATAGATAGACCTGTAGGCCTGCACTAATAAAAGGCTCCCCTGCATTAGATTGTACACACTGCTCTGTATAATAGATAGATAGACCTGTAGCCTGCACTAAATAAAAAGGCTCCCCTGCATTAGGATTGTACACTATCTGCTCTGTATAATAGATAGATAGACTGTAGCCTGCACTAATAAAAGGCTCCCCTGCATTAGGATTGTACACACTGCTCTGTATAATAGATAGATAGACCTGTAGCCTGCACTAATAAAACAGCTCCCCTGCATAGGATTGTACACACTGCTCTGTATAATAGATAGATAGACCTGTAGGCCTGCACTAATAAAAGGCTCCCCTGCATTAGGATTGTACACACTGCTCTGTATAATAGATAGATAGAGCTGTAGCCTGCACTAATAAAAGGCTCCCTGCATTAGGATTGTACACACTGCTCTGTATAATAGATAGATAGACCTGTAGCCTGCACTAATAAAAGGCTCCCCTGCATTAGGATTGTACACACACTGCTCTGTATAATAGATAGATAGACCTGTAGCCTGCACTAATAAAAGGCTCCCTGCATTAGGATTGTACACACTGCTCTGTATAATAGATAGATAGACCTGTAGCCTGCACTAATAAAAGGCTCCCTGCATTAGGATTGTACACACTGCTCTGTATAATAGATAGATAGACCTGTAGCCTGCACTAATAAAAGGCTCCCCTGCATTAGGATTGTACACACTGCTCTGTATAATAGATAGATAGAGCCTGTAGCCTGCACTAATAAAAGGCTCCCCTGCATTAGGATTGTACACTCTGCTCTGTATAATAGATAGATAGACCTGTAGCCTGCACTAATAAAAGGCTCCCCTGCATTAGGATTGTACACACTGCTCTGTATAATAGATAGATAGACCTGTAGCCTGCACTAATAAAAGGCTCCCCTGCATTAGGATTGTACACACTGCTCTGTATAATAGATAGATAGACCTGTAGCCTGCACTAATAAAAGGCTCCCCTGCATTAGGATTGTACACACTGCTCTGTATAATAGATAGATAGACCTGTAGCCTGCACTAATAAAAGGCTCCCCTGCATTAGGATTGTACACACTGCTCTGTATAATAGATAGATAGACCTGTAGCCTGCACTAATAAAAGGCTCCCCTGCATTAGGATTGTACACACTGCTCTGTATAATAGATAGATAGACCTGTAGCCTGCACTAATAAAAGGCTCCCCTGCATTAGGATTGTACACACTGCTCTGTATAATAGATAGATAGACCTGTAGCCTGCACTAATAAAAGGCTCCCCTGCATTAGGATTGTACACACTGCTCTGTATAATACATAGATAGACCTGTAGCCTGCACTAATAAACTGCTCCCTGCATTAGGTTTGTACACACTGCTCTGTATAATAGATAGATAGACCTGTAGCCTGCACTAATAAAAGGCTCCCCTGCATTAGGATTGTACACACTGCTCTGTATAATAGATAGATAGACCTGTAGCCTGCACTAATAAAAGGCTCCCTGCATTAGGATTGTACACACTGCTCTGTATAATAGATAGATAGACCTGTAGCCTGCACTAATAAAAGGCTCCCCTGCATTAGGATTGTACACACTGCTCTGTATAATAGATAGATAGACCTGTAGCCTGCACTAATAAAAGGCTCCCCTGCATTAGGATTGTACACACTGCTCTGTATAATAGATAGATAGACCTGTAGCCTGCACTAATAAAAGGCTCCCCTGCATTAGGATTGTACACACTGCTCTGTATAATAGATAGATAGACCTGTAGCCTGCACTAATAAAAGGCTCCCCTGCATTAGGATTGTACACACTGCTCTGTATAATAGATAGATAGACCTGTAGCCTGCACTAATAAAAGGCTCCCCTGCATTAGGATTGTACACACTGCTCTGTATAATAGATAGATAGACCTGTAGCCTGCACTAATAAAAGGCTCCCCTGCATTAGGATTGTACACACTGCTCTGTATAATAGATAGATAGACCTGTAGCCTGCACTAATAAAAGGCTCCCCTGCATTAGGATTGTACACACTGCTCTGTATAATAGATAGATAGACCTGTAGCCTGCACTAATAAAAGGCTCCCCTGCATTAGGATTGTACACACTGCTCTGTATAATAGATAGATAGACCTGTAGCCTGCACTAATAAAAGGCTCCCCTGCATTAGGATTGTACACACTGCTCTGTATAATAGATAGATAGACCTGTAGCCTGCACTAATAAAAGGCTCCCCTGCATTAGGATTGTACACACTGCTCTGTATAATAGATAGATAGACCTGTAGCCTGCACTAATAAAAGGCTCCCCTGCATTAGGATTGTACACACTGCTCTGTATAATAGATAGATAGACCTGTAGCCTGCACTAATAAAAGGCTCCCCTGCATTAGGATTGTACACACTGCTCTGTATAATACATAGATAGACCTGTAGCCTGCACTAATAAAAGGCTCCCTGCATTAGGATTGTACACACTGCTCTGTATAATAGATAGATAGACCTGTAGCCTGCACTAATAAAAGGCTCCCCTGCATTAGGATTGTACACACTGCTCTGTATAATAGATAGATAGACCTGTAGCCTGCACTAATAAAAGGCTCCCTGCATTAGGATTGTACACACTGCTCTGTATAATAGATAGATAGACCTGTAGCCTGCACTAATAAAAGGCTCCCCTGCATTAGGATTGTACACACTGCTCTGTATAATAGATAGATAGACCTGTAGCCTGCACTAATAAAAGGCTCCCCTGCATTAGGATTGTACACACTGCTCTGTATAATAGATAGATAGACCTGTAGCCTGCACTAATAAAAGGCTCCCCTGCATTAGGATTGTACACACTGCTCTGTATAATAGATAGATAGACCTGTACCCTGCACTAATAAAAGGCTCCCCTGCATTAGGATTGTACACACTGCTCTGTATAATAGATAGATAGCCCTGTAGCCTGCACTAATAAAAGGCTCCCCTGCATTAGGATTGTACACACTGCTCTGTATAATAGATAGATAGACCTGTAGCCTGCACTAATAAAAGGCTCCCCTGCATTAGGATTGTACACACTGCTCTGTATAATAGATAGATAGACCTGTAGCCTGCACTAATAAAAGGCTCCCCTGCATTAGGATTGTACACACTGCTCTGTATAATAGATAGATAGACCTGTAGCCTGCACTAATAAAAGGCTCCCCTGCATTAGGATTGTACACACTGCTCTGTATAATAGATAGATAGACCTGTAGCCTGCACTAATAAAAGGCTCCCCTGCATTAGGATTGTACACACTGCTCTGTATAATAGATAGATAGACCTGTAGCCTGCACTAATAAAAGGCTCCCCTGCATTAGGATTGTACACACTGCTCTGTATAATAGATAGATAGACCTGTAGCCTGCACTAATAAAAGGCTCCCCTGCATTAGGATTGTACACACTGCTCTGTATAATAGATAGATAGACCTGTAGCCTGCACTAATAAAAGGCTCCCCTGCATTAGGATTGTACACACTGCTCTGTATAATAGATAGATAGACCTGTAGCCTGCACTAATAAAAGGCTCCCCTGCATTAGGATTGTACACACTGCTCTGTATAATAGATAGATAGACCTGTAGCCTGCACTAATAAAAGGCTCCCCTGCATTAGGATTGTACACACTGCTCTGTATAATAGATAGATAGACCTGTAGCCTGCACTAATAAAAGGCTCCCCTGCATTAGGATTGTACACACTGCTCTGTATAATAGATAGATAGACCTGTAGCCTGCACTAATAAAAGGCTCCCCTGCATTAGGATTGTACACACTGCTCTGTATAATAGATAGATAGACCTGTAGCCTGCACTAATAAAAGGCTCCCCTGCATTAGGATTGTACACACTGCTCCTGTATAATAGATAGATAGACCTGTAGCCTGCACTAATAAAAGGCTCCCTGCATTAGGATGTACACACTGCTCTGTATAATAGATAGATATGACCTGTAGCCTGCACTAATAAAAGGCTCCCCTGCATTAGGATTGTAACACACTGCTCTGTATAATAGATAGATAGACTCTGTAGCCCATGCACGTAATAAAAGGCTCCCTGCAATTAGGATTGTACACATCTGCTCTGTATAATAGATAGATAGACCTGTAAGCCTGCACTAATAAAAGGCTCCCCTGCATAGGAGTGTACACACTTGCTCTGTATAATAGATAGATAGACCTGTCGCCTGCACTAATAAAAGGCTCCCTGCATTAGGATTGTACACTCTGCTCTGTATAATAGATAGATAGACCTGTAGCCTGCACTAATAAAAGGCTCCTGCATAGGATGTGTACACTTCTGCTCTGTAAAATACATAGATAGACCCTGTAGCCTGCACTAATAAAGGCTCCCTGCATTAGGATTGTACACACTTGCTCTGTATAATAGATAGATAGGACCTGTAGCCTGCAACTAATAAAAGGCTCCCTGCATTAGGATTGTACACACTGCTCTGTATAATACATAGATAGTCCTGTAGCCTGCACTAGATTAAAAGGCTCCCCTGCATTAGGATTCTACCACTCTGCTCTGTATAATTGATAGATAGACCTGTAGCCTGCACTAATAAAAGGCTCCCCTGCATTAGGATTGTACACACTGCTCTGTATAATAGATAGATAGACCTGTAGCCTGCACTAATAAACAGCTCCCCTGCATTAGGATTGTACACACTGCTCTGTATAATAGATAGATAGACCTGTAGCCTGCACTAATAAAAGGCTCCCCTGCATTAGGATTGTACACACTGCTCTGTATAATAGATAGATAGACCTGTAGCCTGCACTAATAAAAGGCTCCCTGCATTAGGATTGTACACATCTGCTCTGTATAATAGATAGATAGAACTGTAGCCTGCACTAATAAAAGGCTCCCTTGCATTAGGATTGTACACATTGCTCTGTATAATAGATAGATAGGACCTGTAGCCTGCACTAATAAAAGGCTCCCCTGCATTAGGATTGTACACATTCTGCTCTGTATAATAGATAGATAGACCTGTAGCCTGCACTAATAAAAGGCTCCCCTGCATTAGGATTGTACACGTTCTGCTCTGTATAATACATAGATAGACCTGTAGCCTGCACTAATAAAAGGCTCCCCTGCATTAGGATTGTACACACTGCTCTGTATAGACCTGTAGCCTGCACTAATAAAAGGCTCCCCTGCATTAGGATTGTACACACTGCTCTGTATAATACATAGATAGACCTGTAGCCTGCACTAATAAAAGGCTCCCCTGCATTAGGATTGCTACACACTCTGCTCTGTATAATAGATAGATAGACCTGTAGCCTGCACTAATAAAAGGCTCCCCTGCATTAGGATTGTACACACTGCTCTGTATAATAGATAGATAGACCTGTAGCCTGCACTAATAAAAGGCTCCCCTGCATTAGGATTGTACACACTGCTCTGTATAATAGATAGACCTGTAGCCTGCACTAATAAAAGGCTACCCTGCATTAGGACTGTACACACTGCTCTGTATAATAGATAGATAGACCTGTAGCCTGCACTAATAAAAGGCTCCCCTGCATTAGGATTGTACACACTGCTCTGTATAATAGATAGATAGACCTGTAGCCTGCACTAATAAAAGGCTCCCCTGCATTAGGATTGTACACACTGCTCTGTATAATAGATAGATAGACCTGTAGCCTGCACTAATAAAAGGCTCCCCTGCATTAGGATTGTACACACTGCTCTGTATAATAGATAGATAGACCTGTAGCCTGCACTAATAAAAGGCTCCCCTGCATTAGGATTGTACACACTGCTCTGTATAATAGATAGATAGACCTGTAGCCTGCACTAATAAAAGGCTCCCCTGCATTAGGATTGTACACACTGCTCTGTATAATAGATAGATAGACCTGTAGCCTGCACTAATAAAAGGCTCCCCTGCATTAGGATTGTACACACTGCTCTGTATAATAGATAGATAGACCTGTAGCCTGCACTAATAAAAGGCTCCCCTGCATTAGGATTGTACACACTGCTCTGTATAATAGATAGATAGACCTGTAGCCTGCACTAATAAAAGGCTCCCCTGCATTAGGATTGTACACACTGCTCTGTATAATAGATAGATAGCCCTGTAGCCTGCACTAATAAAAGGCTCCCCTGCATTAGGATTGTACACACTGCTCTGTATAATAGATAGACCTGTAGCCTGCACTAATAAAAGGCTCCCCTGCATTAGGATTGTACACACTGCTCTGTATAATAGATAGATAGACCTGTAGCCTGCACTAATAAAAGGCTACCCTGCATTAGGATTGTACACACTGCTCTGTATAATAGATAGATAGACCTGTAGCCTGCACTAATAAAAGGCTCCCCTGCATTAGGATTGTACACACTGCTCTGTATAATAGATAGATAGACCTGTAGCCTGCACTAATAAAAGGCTCCCTGCATTAGGATTGTACACTCTGCTCTGTATAATAGATAGATAGACCTGTACCCTGCACTAATAAAAGGCTTCCCTGCATTAGGATTGTACACACACTGCTCTGTATAATACATAGATAGACCTGTAGCCTGCACTAATAAAAGGCTCCCTGCATTAGGATTGTACACACTGCTCTGTATAATAGATAGATAGACCTGTAGCCTGCACTAATAAAAGGCTCCCCTGCATTAGGATTGTACACACTGCTCTGTATAATAGATAGATAGCCCTGTAGCCTGCACTAATAAAAGGCTCCCCTGCATTAGGATTGTACACACTGCTCTGTATAATAGATAGATAGACCTGTAGCCTGCACTAATAAAAGGCTCCCCTGCATTAGGATTGTACACACTGCTCTGTATAATACATAGATAGACCTGTAGCCTGCACTAATAAAAGGCTCCCCTGCATTAGGATTCTACACACTCTGCTCTGTATAATAGATAGATAGACCTGTAGCCTGCACTAATAAAAGGCTCCCCTGCATTAGGATTGTACACACTGCTCTGTATAATAGATAGATAGACCTGTAGCCTGCACTAATAAACAGCTCCCTGCATTAGGATTGTACACACTGCTCTGTATAATAGATAGATAGACCTGTAGCCTGCACTAATAAAAGGCTCCCCTGCATTAGGATTGTACACACTGCTCTGTATAATAGATAGATAGATCTGTAGCCTGCACTAATAAAAGGCTCCCTGCATTAGGATTGTACACATTCTGCTCTGTATAATAGATAGATAGACCTGTAGCCTGCACTAATAAAAGGCTCCCTTGCATTAGGATTGTACACACTGCTCTGTATAATAGATAGATAGACCTGTAGCCTGCACTAATAAAAGGCTCCCCTGCATTAGGATTGTACACATTCTGCTCTGTATAATAGATAGATAGACCTGTAGCCTGCACTAATAAAAGGCTCCCCTGCATTAGGATTGTACACGTTCTGCTCTGTATAATACATAGATAGACCTGTAGCCTGCACTAATAAAAGGCTCCCTGCATTAGGATTGTACACACTGCTCTGTATAATAGATAGATAGACCTGTAGCCTGCACTAATAAAAGGCTCCCCTGCATTAGGATTGTACACACTGCTCTGTATAATACATAGATAGACCTGTAGCCTGCACTAATAAAAGGCTCCCCTGCATTAGGATTCTACACACTCTGCTCTGTATAATAGATAGATAGACCTGTAGCCTGCACTAATAAAAGGCTCCCCTGCATTAGGATTGTACACACTGCTCTGTATAATAGATAGATAGACCTGTAGCCTGCACTAATAAACAGCTCCCTGCATTAGGATTGTACACACTGCTCTGTATAATAGATAGATAGACCTGTAGCCTGCACTAATAAAAGGCTCCCCTGCATTAGGATTGTACACACTGCTCTGTATAATAGATAGATAGACCTGTAGACTGCACTAATAAAAGGCTCCCTGCATTAGGATTGTACACACTGCTCTGTATAATAGATAGATAGACCTGTAGCCTGCACTAATAAAAGGCTCCCCTGCATTAGGATTGTACACACTGCTCTGTATAATACATAGATAGACCTGTAGCCTGCACTAATAAAAGGCTCCCCTGCATTAGGATTGTACACATTCTGCTCTGTATAACAGATAGATAGACCTGTAGCCTGCACTAATAAAAGGCTCCCCTGCATTAGGATTGTACACACTGCTCTGTATAATAGATAGATAGACCTGTAGCCTGCACTAATAAAAGGCTCCCCTGCATTAGGATTGTACACACTGCTCTGTATAATAGATAGATAGACCTGTAGCCTGCACTAATAAAAGGCTCCCTGCATTAGGATTGTACACACTGCTCTGTATAATAGATAGATAGACCTGTAGCCTGCACTAATAAAAGGCTCCCCTGCATTAGGATTGTACACACTGCTCTGTATAATAGATAGATAGACCTGTAGCCTGCACTAATAAAAGGCTCCCCTGCATTAGGATTGTACACACTGCTCTGTATAATAGATAGATAGACCTGTAGCCTGCACTAATAAAAGGCTCCCCTGCATTAGGATTGTACACACTGCTCTGTATAATAGATAGATAGACCTGTAGCCTGCACTAATAAAAGGCTCCCCTGCATTAGGATTGTACACACTGCTCTGTATAATAGATAGATAGACCTGTAGCCTGCACTAATAAAAGGCTCCCCTGCATTAGGATTGTACACACTGCTCTGTATAATAGATAGATAGACCTGTAGCCTGCACTAATAAAAGGCTCCCCTGCATTAGGATTGTACACACTGCTCTGTATAATAGATAGATAGACCTGTAGCCTGCACTAATAAAAGGCTCCCCTGCATTAGGATTGTACACACTGCTCTGTATAATAGATAGATAGACCTGTAGCCTGCACTAATAAAAGGCTCCCCTGCATTAGGATTGTACACACTGCTCTGTATAATAGATAGATAGACCTGTAGCCTGCACTAATAAAAGGCTCCCTGCATTAGGATTGTACACACTGCTCTGTATAATAGATAGATAGACCTGTAGCCTGCACTAATAAAAGGCTCCCCTGCATTAGGATTGTACACACTGCTCTGTATAATAGATAGATAGACCTGTAGCCTGCACTAATAAAAGGCTCCCCTGCATTAGGATTGTACACACTGCTCTGTATAATAGATAGATAGACCTGTAGCCTGCACTAATAAAAGGCTCCCCTGCATTAGGATTGTACACACTGCTCTGTATAATAGATAGATAGACCTGTACCCTGCACTAATAAAAGGCTCCCCTGCATTAGGATTGTACACACTGCTCTGTATAATAGATAGATAGACCTGTAGCCTGCACTAATAAAAGGCTCCCTGCATTAGGATTGTACACACTGCTCTGTATAATAGATAGATAGACCTGTAGCCTGCACTAATAAAAGGCTACCCTGCATTAGGATTGTACACACTGCTCTGTATAATAGATAGATAGACCTGTAGCCTGCACTAATAAAAGGCTCCCCTGCATTAGGATTGTACACACTGCTCTGTATAATAGATAGATAGACCTGTAGCCTGCACTAATAAAAGGCTCCCTGCATTAGGATTGTACACTCTGCTCTGTATAATAGATAGATAGACCTGTAGCCTGCACTAATAAAAGGCTCCCCTGCATTAGGATTGTACACACACTGCTCTGTATAATAGATAGATAGACCTGTAGCCTGCACTATTAAAAGGCTCCCCTGCATTAGGATTGTACACACTGCTCTGTATAATAGATAGATAGACCTGTAGCCTGCACTAATAAAAGGCTCCCTGCATTAGGATTGTACACACTGCTCTGTATAATAGATAGATAGACCTGTAGCCTGCACTAATAAAAGGCTCCCCTGCATTAGGATTGTACACACTGCTCTGTATAATAGATAGATAGACCTGTAGCCTGCACTAATAAAAGGCTCCCCTGCATTAGGATTGTACACACTGCTCTGTATAATACATAGATAGACCTGTAGCCTGCACTAATAAAAGGCTCCCCTGCATTAGGATTCTACACACTCTGCTCTGTATAATAGATAGATAGACCTGTAGCCTGCACTAATAAAAGGCTCCCCTGCATTAGGATTGTACACACTGCTCTGTATAATAGATAGATAGACCTGTAGCCTGCACTAATAAACAGCTCCCTGCATTAGGATTGTACACACTGCTCTGTATAATAGATAGATAGACCTGTAGCCTGCACTAATAAAAGGCTCCCCTGCATTAGGATTGTACACACTGCTCTGTATAATAGATAGATAGATCTGTAGCCTGCACTAATAAAAGGCTCCCTGCATTAGGATTGTACACATCTGCTCTGTATAATAGATAGATAGACCTGTAGCCTGCACTAATAAAAGGCTCCCTTGCATTAGGATTGTACACACTGCTCTGTATAATAGATAGATAGACCTGTAGCCTGCACTAATAAAAGGCTCCCCTGCATTAGGATTGTACACATTCTGCTCTGTATAATAGATAGATAGACCTGTAGCCTGCACTAATAAAAGGCTCCCCTGCATTAGGATTGTACACGTTCTGCTCTGTATAATAGATAGATAGACCTGTAGCCTGCACTAATAAAAGGCTCCCTGCATTAGGATTGTACACACTGCTCTGTATAATAGATAGATAGACCTGTAGCCTGCACTAATAAAAGGCTCCCCTGCATTAGGATTGTACACACTGCTCTGTATAATACATAGATAGACCTGTAGCCTGCACTAATAAAAGGCTCCCCTGCATTAGGATTCTACACACTCTGCTCTGTATAATAGATAGATAGACCTGTAGCCTGCACTAATAAAAGGCTCCCCTGCATTAGGATTGTACACACTGCTCTGTATAATAGATAGATAGACCTGTAGCCTGCACTAATAAACAGCTCCCTGCATTAGGATTGTACACACTGCTCTGTATAATAGATAGACCTGTAGCCTGCACTAATAAAAGGCTCCCCTGCATTAGGATTGTACACACTGCTCTGTATAATAGATAGATAGACCTGTAGACTGCACTAATAAAAGGCTCCCTGCATTAGGATTGTACACACTGCTCTGTATAATAGATAGATAGACCTGTAGCCTGCACTAATAAAAGGCTCCCCTGCATTAGGATTGTACACACTGCTCTGTATAATACATAGATAGACCTGTAGCCTGCACTAATAAAAGGCTCCCCTGCATTAGGATTGTACACATTCTGCTCTGTATAACAGATAGATAGACCTGTAGCCTGCACTAATAAAAGGCTCCCCTGCATTAGGATTGTACACACTGCTCTGTATAATAGATAGATAGACCTGTAGCCTGCACTAATAAAAGTCTCCCCTGCATTAGGATTGTACACACTGCTCTGTATAACAGATAGATAGACCTGTAGACTGCACTAATAAAAGGCTCCCTGCATTAGGATTGTACACACTGCTCTGTATAATAGATAGATAGACCTGTAGCCTGCACTAATAAAAGGCTCCCCTGCATTAGGATTGTACACACTGCTCTGTATAATAGATAGATAGACCTGTAGCCTGCACTAATAAAAGGCTCCCCTGCATTAGGATTGTACACACTGCTCTGTATAATACATAGATAGATCTGTAGCCTGCACTAATAAAAGGCTCCCCTGCATTAGGATTCTACACACTCTGCTCTGTATAATAGATAGATAGACCTGTAGCCTGCACTAATAAAAGGCTCCCCTGCATTAGGATTGTACACACTGCTCTGTATAATAGATAGATATACCTGTAGCCTGCACTAATAAACAGCTCCCTGCATTAGGATTGTACACACTGCTCTGTATAATAGATAGATAGACCTGTAGCCTGCACTAATAAAAGGCTCCCCTGCATTAGGATTGTACACACTGCTCTGTATAATAGATAGATAGATCTGTAGCCTGCACTAATAAAAGGCTCCCTGCATTAGGATTGTACACATTCTGCTCTGTATAATAGATAGATAGACCTGTAGCCTGCACTAATAAAAGGCTCCCTTGCATTAGGATTGTACACACTGCTCTGTATAATAGATAGATAGACCTGTAGCCTGCACTAATAAAAGGCTCCCCTGCATTAGGATTGTACACATTCTGCTCTGTATAATAGATAGATAGACCTGTAGCCTGCACTAATAAAAGGCTCCCCTGCATTAGGATTGTACACACTCTGCTCTGTATAATACATAGATAGACCTGTAGCCTGCACTAATAAAAGGCTCCCTGCATTAGGATTGTACACACTGCTCTGTATAATAGATAGACCTGTAGCCTGCACTAATAAAGGCTCCCCTGCATTAGGATTGTACACACTGCTCTGTATAATACATAGATAGACCTGTAGCCTGCACTAATAAAAGGCTCCCCTGCATTAGGATTCTACACACTCTGCTCTGTATAATAGATAGATAGACCTGTAGCCTGCACTAATAAAAGGCTCCCCTGCATTAGGATTGTACACACTGCTCTGTATAATAGATAGATAGACCTGTAGCCTGCACTAATAAACAGCTCCCTGCATTAGGATTGTACACACTGCTCTGTATAATAGATAGATAGACCTGTAGCCTGCACTAATAAAAGGCTCCCCTGCATTAGGATTGTACACTCTGCTCTGTATAACAGATAGATAGACCTGTAGCCTGCACTAATAAAAGGCTCCCCTGCATTAGGATTGTACACACTGCTCTGTATAATAGATAGATAGACCTGTAGCCTGCACTAATAAAAGGCTCCCCTGCATTAGGATTGTACACACTGCTCTGTATAACAGATAGATAGACCTGTAGCCTGCACTAATAAAAGGCTCCCCTGCATTAGGATTGTACACACTGCTCTGTATAATAGATAGATAGATCTGTAGCCTGCACTAATAAAAGGCTCCCTGCATTAGGATTGTACACATTCTGCTCTGTATAACAGATAGATAGACCTGTAGCCTGCACTAATAAAAGGCTCCCCTGCATTAGGATTGTACACATTCTGCTCTGTATAACAGATAGATAGACCTGTAGCCTGCACTAATAAAAGGCTCCCCTGCATTAGGATTGTACACTCTGCTCTGTATAACAGATAGATAGACCTGTAGCCTGCACTAATAAAAGGCTCCCCTGCATTAGGATTGTACACACTGCTCTGTATAATAGATAGATAGACCTGTAGCCTGCACTAATAAAAGGTTCCCCTGCATTAGGATTGTACACACTGCTCTGTATAACAGATAGATAGACCTGTAGCCTGCACTAATAAAAGGCTCCCCTGCATTAGGATTGTACACACTGCTCTGTATAATAGATAGATAGATCTGTAGCCTGCACTAATAAAAGGCTCCCTGCATTAGGATTGTACACATTCTGCTCTGTATAACAGATAGATAGACCTGTAGCCTGCACTAATAAAAGGCTCCCCTGCATTAGGATTGTACACACTGCTCTGTATAATAGATAGACCTGTAGCCTGCACTAATAAAAGGCTCCCCTGCATTAGGATTGTACACACTGCTCTGTATAATAGATAGATAGACCTGTAGCCTGCACTAATAAAAGGCTTCCCTGCATTAGGATTGTACACACTGCTCTGTATAATAGATAGATAGACCTGTAGCCTGCACTAATAAAAGGCTCCCTGCATTAGGATTGTACACACTGCTCTGTATAACAGATAGATAGACCTGTAGCCTGCACTAATAAAAGGCTCCCTGCATTAGGATTGTACACACTGCTCTGTATAATAGATAGATAGACCTGTAGCCTGCTCTAATAAAAGGCTCCCCTGCATTAGGATTGTACACACTGCTCTGTATAATAGATAGATAGACCTGTAGCCTGCACTAATAAACAGCTCCCTGCATTAGGGTTGTACACACTGCTCTGTATAATAGATAGATAGACCTGTAGCCTGCACTAATAAAAGGCTCCCCTGCATTAGGATTGTACACACTGCTCTGTATAATAGATAGATAGACCTGTAGCCTGCACTAATAAAAGGCTCCCCTGCATTAGGATTGTACACACTGCTCTGTATAATAGATAGATAGACCTGTAGCCTGCACTAATAAAAGGCTCCCTGCATTAGGATTGTACACACTGCTCTGTATAATAGATAGATAGACCTGTACCCTGCACTAATAAAAGGCTTCCCTGCATTAGGATTGTACACACTCTGCTCTGTATAACAGATAGATAGACCTGTAGCCTGCACTAATAAAAGGCTCCCCTGCATTAGAATTGTACACACTGCTCTGTATAACAGATAGATAGACCTGTAGCCTGCACTAATAAAAGGCTCCCTGCATTAGGATTGTACACACTGCTCTGTATAATAGATAGATAGACCTGTAGCCTGCACTAATAAAAGGCTCCCCTGCATTAGGATTGTACACACTGCTCTGTATAATAGATAGATAGACCTGTAGCCTGCACTAATAAAAGGCTCCCCTGCATTAGGGTTGTACACACTGCTCTGTATAATAGATAGATAGACCTGTAGCCTGCACTAATAAAAGGCTCCCCTGCATTAGGATTGTACACACTGCTCTGTATAATACATAAATAGATCTGTAGCCTGCACTAATAGAAGGCTCCCTGCATTAGGATTGTACACACTGCTCTGTATAATAGATAGATAGACCTGTAGCCTGCACTAATAAAAGGCTCCCCTGCATTAGGATTGTACACACTGCTCTGTATAATAGATAGATAGACCTGTAGCCTGCACTAATAAAAGGCTCCCTGCATTAGGATTGTACACACTGCTCTGTATAATAGATAGATAGACCTGTAGCCTGCACTAATAAAAGGCTCCCCTGCATTAGGATTGTACACACTGCTCTGTATAATAGATAGATAGACCTGTAGCCTGCACTAATAAAAGGCTCCCCTGCATTAGGATTGTACACACTGCTCTGTATAATAGATAGATAGACCTGTAGCCTGCACTAATAAAAGGCTCCCCTGCATTAGGATTGTACACATTCTGCTCTGTATAACAGATAGATAGACCTGTAGCCTGCACTAATAAAAGGCTCCCCTGCATTAGGATTGTACACACTGCTCTGTATAATAGATAGATAGACCTGTAGCCTGCACTAATAAAAGGCTCCCCTGCATTAGGATTGTACACACTGCTCTGTATAATAGATAGATAGACCTGTAGACTGCACTAATAAAAGGCTCCCTGCATTAGGATTGTACACACTGCTCTGTATAATAGATAGATAGACCTGTAGCCTGCACTAATAAAAGGCTCCCCTGCATTAGGATTGTACACACTGCTCTTTATAATACATAGATAGACCTGTAGCCTGCACTAATAAAAGGCTCCCCTGCATTAGGATTGTACACATTCTGCTCTGTATAACAGATAGATAGACCTGTAGCCTGCACTAATAAAAGGCTCCCCTGCATTAGGATTGTACACACTGCTCTGTATAATAGATAGATAGACCTGTAGCCTGCACTAATAAAAGGCTCCCCTGCATTAGGATTGTACACACTGCTCTGTATAACAGATAGATAGACCTGTAGACTGCACTAATAAAAGGCTCCCTGCATTAGGATTGTACACACTGCTCTGTATAATAGATAGATAGACCTGTAGCCTGCACTAATAAAAGGCTCCCCTGCATTAGGATTGTACACACTGCTCTGTATAATAGATAGATAGACCTGTAGCCTGCACTAATAAAAGGCTCCCCTGCATTAGGATTGTACACACTGCTCTGTATAATACATAGATAGACCTGTAGCCTGCACTAATAAAAGGCTCCCCTGCATTAGGATTCTACACACTCTGCTCTGTATAATAGATAGATAGACCTGTAGCCTGCACTAATAAAAGGCTCCCCTGCATTAGGATTGTACACACTGCTCTGTATAATAGATAGATAGACCTGTAGCCTGCACTAATAAACAGCTCCCTGCATTAGGATTGTACACACTGCTCTGTATAATAGATAGATAGACCTGTAGCCTGCACTAATAAAAGGCTCCCCTGCATTAGGATTGTACACACTGCTCTGTATAATAGATAGATAGATCTGTAGCCTGCACTAATAAAAGGCTCCCTGCATTAGGATTGTACACATTCTGCTCTGTATAATAGATAGATAGACCTGTAGCCTGCACTAATAAAAGGCTCCCCTGCATTAGGATTGTACACACTGCTCTGTATAATAGATAGATAGACCTGTAGCCTGCACTAATAAAAGGCTCCCTTGCATTAGGATTGTACACACTGCTCTGTATAATAGATAGATAGACCTGTAGCCTGCACTAATAAAAGGCTCCCTTGCATTAGGATTGTACACACTGCTCTGTATAATAGATAGATAGACCTGTAGCCTGCACTAATAAAAGGCTCCCCTGCATTAGGATTGTACACATTCTGATCTGTATAATAGATAGATAGACCTGTAGACTGCACTAATAAAAGGCTCCCCTGCATTAGGGTTGTACACACTGCTCTGTATAATAGAGAGATAGACCTGTAGCCTGCACTAATAAAAGGCTCCCCTGCATTAGGATTGTACACGTTCTGCTCTGTATAATACATAGATAGACCTGTAGCCTGCACTAATAAAAGGCTCCCTGCATTAGGATTGTACACACTGCTCTGTATAATAGATAGATAGACCTGTAGCCTGCACTAATAAAAGGCTCCCCTGCATTAGGATTGTACACACTGCTCTGTATAATACATAGATAGACCTGTAGCCTGCACTAATAAAAGGCTCCCCTGCATTAGGATTGTACACACTCTGCTCTGTATAATAGATAGATAGACCTGTAGCCTGCACTAATAAAAGGCTCCCCTGCATTAGGATTGTACACACTGCTCTGTATAATAGATAGATAGACCTGTAGCCTGCACTAATAAACAGCTCCCTGCATTAGGATTGTACACACTGCTCTGTATAATAGATAGATAGACCTGTAGCCTGCACTAATAAAAGGCTCCCCTGCATTAGGATTGTACACTCTGCTCTGTATAACAGATAGATAGACCTGTAGCCTGCACTAATAAAAGGCTCCCCTGCATTAGGATTGTACACACTGCTCTGTATAATAGATAGATAGACCTGTAGCCTGCACTAATAAAAGGTTCCCCTGCATTAGGATTGTACACACTGCTCTGTATAACAGATAGATAGACCTGTAGCCTGCACTAATAAAAGGCTCCCCTGCATTAGGATTGTACACACTGCTCTGTATAATAGATAGATAGATCTGTAGCCTGCACTAATAAAAGGCTCCCTGCATTAGGATTGTACACATTCTGCTCTGTATAACAGATAGATAGACCTGTAGCCTGCACTAATAAAAGGCTCCCCTGCATTAGGATTGTACACACTGCTCTGTATAATAGATAGACCTGTAGCCTGCACTAATAAAAGGCTCCCCTGCATTAGGATTGTACACACTGCTCTGTATAATAGATAGATAGACCTGTAGCCTGCACTAATAAAAGGCTTCCCTGCATTAGGATTGTACACTCTGCTCTGTATAACAGATAGATAGACCTGTAGCCTGCACTAATAAAAGGCTCCCCTGCATTAGGATTGCACACACTGCTCTGTATAATAGATAGATAGACCTGTAGCCTGCACTAATAAAAGGCTCCCCTGCATTAGGATTGTACACACACTGCTCTGTATAATAGATAGATAGACCTGAAGCCTGCACTAATAAAAGGCTCCCTTGCATTAGGATTGTACACACTGCTCTGTATAATAGATAGATAGACCTGTAGCCTGCACTAATAAAAGGCTCCCCTGCATTAGGATTGTACACACTGCTCTGTATAATAGATAGATAGACCTGTAGCCTGCACTAATAAAAGGCTCCCCTGCATTAGGATTGTACACATTCTGCTCTGTATAATAGATAGACCTGTAGCCTGCACTAATAAAAGGCTCCCTGCATTAGGATTGTACACACTGCTCTGTATAATAGATAGATAGATAGATAGATAGATAGATAGATAGATAGATAGATAGATAGATAGATAGATAGATAGATAGACCTGTAGCCTGCACTAATAAAAGGCTCCCCTGCATTAGGATTGTACACACTGCTCTGTATAATAGATAGACCTGTAGCCTGCACTAATAAAAGGCTCCCCTGCATTAGGATTGTACACACTGCTCTGTATAATAGATAGACCTGTAGCCTGCACTAATAAAAGGCTCCCTGCATTAGGATTGTACACACTGCTCTGTATAATAGATAGATAGACCTGTAGCCTGCACTAATAAAAGGCTCCCCTGCATTAGGATTGTACACACTGCTCTGTATAATAGATAGATAGACCTGTAGCCTGCACTAATAAAAGGCTCCCTGCATTAGGATTGTACACACTGCTCTGTATAATAGATAGACCTGTAGCCTGCACTAATAAAAGGCTCCCCTGCATTAGGATTGTACACACTGCTCTGTATAATAGATAGATAGACCTGTAGCCTGCACTAATAAAAGTCTCCCCTGCATTAGGATTGTACACACTGCTCTGTATAATAGATAGACCTGTAGCCTGCACTAATAAAAGGCTACCCTGCATTAGGATTGTACACACTGCTCTGTATAATAGATAGATAGACCTGTAGCCTGCACTAATAAAAGGCTCCCCTGCATTAGGATTGTACACACTGCTCTGCATAATAGATAGATAGACCTGTAGCCTGCACTAATAAAAGGCTCCCCTGCATTAGGATTGTACACACTGCTCTGTATAATAGATAGATAGACCTGTAGCCTGCACTAATAAAAGGCTCCCCTGCATTAGGATTGTACACACTGCTCTGTATAATAGATAGATAGACCTGTAGCCTGCACTAATAAACGGCTCCCCTGCATTAGGATTGTACACACTGCTCTGTATAATAGATAGATAGACCTGTAGCCTGCACTAATAAAAGGCTCCCCTGCATTAGGATTGTACACACTGCTCTGTATAATAGATAGATAGACCTGTAGCCTGCACTAATAAAAGGCTCCCTGCATTAGGATTGTACACACTGCTCTGTATAATAGATAGACCTGTAGCCTGCACTAATAAAAGGCTCCCCTGCATTAGGATTGTACACACTGCTCTGTATAATAGATAGACCTGTAGCCTGCACTAATAAAAGGCTCCCCTGCATTAGGATTGTACACACTGCTCTGTATAATAGATAGATAGACCTGTAGCCTGCACTAATAAAAGGCTCCCCTGCATTAGGATTGTACACACTGCTCTGTATAATAGATAGATAGACCTGTAGCCTGCACTAATAAAAGGCTCCCCTGCATTAGGATTGTACACACTGCTCTGTATAATAGATAGATAGACCTGTAGCCTGCACTAATAAAAGGCTCCCCTGCATTAGGATTGTACACTCTGCTCTGTATAATACACCGCACCTGCTGCACCAATGGTAGCTCCCTGAGGTTAGTTTTGCAGAAAGCGCACAGATTTGTTACAAGGAAGTGAGGGCTGTACGTGGAAAGTAAAACATTTATAGAAATAGCAGTAAACCTGATCCCTAATGTGTCAGAGCTAAAAAGAATTTGTTTTATTTGCACCAGAATATCTTCTAAAGCCCTTATTACCCACCCAATCACCCTCATATACCACTGATACCGCCCTACTGCTGCATAGATTGTAAGCTCTGTGGGTAGGGACATGATGTCCAGTGCGTAACCATGTATATATATATATATATATATATATATATATATATATATATATATATATATATATATATATATATCTATATATATGTGCTATAAAGTAAAGAAGCCTGTATATGAGGAGACAATATGACACTGAAATAGGGAACAATATACAGGACATATACACAGCACGTGCACAATGATTCCATGTCCTGGTGCTGCTGAAATCCTAAACCCTAGATTGTCTGAGAAGCACAGGAGCTGATTATAGCCAGTATGTGACAATTGTGAGGGCATTGCTGTTATACAGGGTATTGTGCTGCCTGCTGTTATACAGGGTATTGTGCTGCCTGCTGTTATACAGGGAAATGTCTCACCTGCTGTTATACAGGGTATTGTGCTGCCTGCTGTTATACAGGGTATTGTGCTGCCTGCTGTTATACAGGGAAATGTTCCACCTGCTGTTATACAGGGTATTGTGCTGCCTGCTGTTATACAGGGTATTGTGCTTCCTGCTGTTATACAGAGTAAAGTGCTGACTGCTGTTATACAGGGAAATGTCCCACCTGCTGTTATAGAGGGTAATATATTGCCTGCTGTTATATAGGGTAATATATTGCCTGCTGTTATACAGGGTATTGTGCTGCCTGCTGTTATACAGGGTATTGTGCTTCCTGCTGTTATACAGAGTAAAGTGCTGACTGCTGTTATACAGGGAAATGTCCCACCTGCTGTTATACAGGGTAATATATTGCCTGCTGTTATATAGGGTAATATATTGCCTGCTGTTATACAGGGTATTGTGCTGCCTGCTGTTATACAGGGAAATGTTCCACCTGCTGTTATACAGGGTATTGTGCTGCCTGCTGTTATACAGGGTATTGTGCTGCCTGCTGTTATACAGGGAAATGTTCCACCTGCTGTTATACAGGGTATTGTGCTGCCTGCTGTTATACAGGGAAATGTTCCACCTGCTGTTATACAGGGTATTGTGCTGCCTGCTGTTATACAGGGTATTGTGCTTCCTGCTGTTATACAGAGTAAAGTGCTGACTGCTGTTATACAGGGAAATGTCCCACCTGCTGTTATACAGGGTAATATATTGCCTGCTGTTATATAGGGTAATATATTGCCTGCTGTTATACAGGGAAATTTCCCACCTGCTGTTATACAGGGTAATATATTGCCTGCTGTTATACAGGGTATTGTGCTGCCTGCTGTTATACAGGGAAATGTCCCACCTGCTGTTATACAGGGTAATATATTGCCTGCTGTTTTACAGGGTATTGTGCTGCCTGCTGTTATACAGGGAAATGTCCCACCTGCTGTTATACAGGGTATTGTGCTGCCTGCTGTTATACAGGGTATTGTGCTGCCTGCCGTTATACAGGGTAAAGCGCTGACTGCTGTTATACAGGGTAAAGTGCTGACTGCTGTTATACAGGGAAATATATTGCCTGCTGTTATACAGAGTAATGTACTATCTGCTGTTATACAGGGTAATATATTGCCTGTTGTTATACAGGGTATTGTGCTGCCTGCTGTTATACAGGGTAAAGTGCTGACTGCTGTTATACAGGGAAATGTCCCACCTGCTGTTATACAGGGTAATATATTGCCTGCTGTTATACAGGGTATTGTGCTGCCTGCTGTTATACAGGGTAAAGTGCTGACTGCTTTTATACAGGGAAATATATTGCCTGCTGTTATACAGAGTAATGTACTATCTGCTGTTATACAGGGAAATGTCCCACCTGCTGTTATATAGGGTAATATATTGCCTGCTGTTATACAGGGTATTGTGCTGCCTGCTGTTATACAGGGTAAAGTGCTGACTGCTGTTATACAGGGTAAAGTGCTGACTGCTGTTATACAGGGAAATGTCCCACCTGCTGTTATATAGGGTAATATATTGCCTGCTGTTATACAGGGTATTGTGCTGCCTGCTGTTATACAGGGTAAAGTGCTGACTGCTGTTATACAGGGTAAAGTGCTGACTGCTGTTATACAGGGTATTGTGCTGCCTGCTGTTATACAGGGTAAAGTGCTGACTGCTGTTATACAGGGAAATATATTGCCTGCTGTTATACAGAGTAATGTACTATATGCTGTTATACAGGGAAATATATTGCCTGCTGTTATACAGAGTAATGTACTATCTGCTGTTATACAAGGTATTTTTCTGCCTGCTGTTGTACAGGGTCTAAGCCTTTCCTAATAATGTGATGTCTGTATGTCATTGTACATTAAATAGACATCCAGCACTGCCTGAGCCTGTCCTGATAATGTGCAGTCAGTAGTCACCTTATATTATACATCCAGCACTGACTGAGCCTGTCCTGATAATGTGCAGTCAGTAGTCACTTTATATTAGACACCCAGCACTGCCTGAGCCTGTCCTGATAATGTGCAGTCAGTAGTCCCCTTATATTAGACATCCAGCACTGCCTGAGCCTGTCCTGATAACGTGCAGTCAGCAGTCCCCTTATATTAGACATCCAGCACTGCCTGAGCCTGTCCTGATAATGTGCAGTCAGTAGTCACCTTACATTAGACACCTAGCACTGTCTGAGCCTGTCCTGATAATGTGCAGTCAGTAGTCCCCTTATATTAGACATCCAGCACTGCCTGAGCCTGTCCTGATAATGTGCAGTCAGTAGTCCCCTTATATTAGACATCCAGCACTGCCTGAGCCTGTCCTGATAATGTGCAGTCAATAGGTCACCTTACATCACACACCCAGCACTGTCTGAGCCTGTCCTGATAATGTGCAGTCAGTAGTCACCTTACATTAGACACCCAGCACTGTCTGAGCCTGTCCTGATAATGTAATTAAAGTAGAATCCAGCACAGGGCACAAGTCCTCAAAAAGGTGAGAGTAATCCTTCAGAGTGACTGCCACACTCAAAAATAATGCGAAATAATAAAGAGGAAGGAAAACTTCTTATATAGTCCAAAGTTTTATTGACACAGGATCAGATAAAAAATAACCACAACGTTTCGGGGTCAATACCCCTTAGTCATGTGCAGTCAGTAAGTTACCTTACATTAGACACCCAGCACTGCCTGAGCCTGTCCTGATAATGTGCAGTCAGTAGTCACCGTATATTATACATCCAGCACTGACTGAGCCTGTCCTGATAATGTGCAGTCAGTAGGTCACCTTATAATAGATACCCAGCACTGCCTAAGCCTGTCCTGATAATGTGCAGTCAGTAGTCCCCTTATATTAGACACCCAGCACTGCCTGAGCCTGTCCTGATAATGTGCAGTCAGTAGTCACCGTATATTATACATCCAGCACTGACTGAGCCTGTCCTGATAATGTGCAGTCAGTAAGTCACCTTACATTAGACACCCAGCACTGTCTGAGCCTGTCCTGATAATGTACAGTCAGTAGACACCTTACATTAGACACCCAGCACTGCCTGAGCCTGTCCTGATAATGTACAGTCAGTAGTCACCTTACATTAGACACCCAGCACTGTCTGAGCATGTCCTGATAATGTGCAGTCAGTAGTCCCCTTATATTAGACATCCAGCACTGCCTGAGCCTGTCCTGATAATGTGCAGCCAGTCAGTAGGCCACCTTACATTAGACACCCAGCACTGCCTGAGCCTGTCCTGATAATGTGCAGTCAATAGGTCACCTTACATTAGACACCCAGCACTACCTGATCCTGTCCTTATAATGTGCAGTCAGTAAGTCACTTTACATTAGACACCCAGCACTGCCTGAGCCTGTCCTTATAATGTGCAGTCAGTGTTACCTTATATTAGACACCCAGCACTGTCTGAGCATGTCCTGATAATGTACAGTCAGTAGTCACCTTACATTAGACACCCAGCACTGTCTGAGCATGTCCTGATAATGTGCAGTCAGTAGTCCCCTTATATTAGACATCCAGCACTGCCTGAGCCTGTCCTGATAATGTACAGTCAGTGTCACCTTACATTAGACACCCAGCACTGCCTGAGCCTGTCCTGATAATGTTCAGGCAGTAGTCCCCTTATATTAGACATCCAGCACTACCTGAGCCTTTCCTGATAATGTGCAGTCAGTGTCACCTTACATTAGACACCCAGCACTGCCTGAGCCTGTCCTGATAATGTGCAGGCAGTAGTCCCCTTATATTAGACATCCAGCACTACCTGAGCCTTTCCTGATAATGTGCAGTCAGTGTCACCTTACATTAGACACCCAGCACTGCCTGAGCCTGTCTTGATAATGTGCAGTCAGTAAGTCTCCTTACATTAGACACCCAGCACTGCCTGAGCCTGTCCTGATAATGTACAGTCAGTAGTCACCTTACATTAGACACCCAGCACTGTCTGAGCATGTCCTGATAATGTGCAGTTAGTAGTCCCCTTATATTAGACATCCAGCACTGCCTGAGCCTGTCCTGATAATGTGCAGCCAGTCAGTAGGCCACCTTACATTAGACACCCAGCACTGCCTGAGTCTGTCCTGATAATGTGCAGTCAGTAGGTCACCTTATAATAGATACCCAGCACTGCCTAAGCCTGTCCTGATAATGTGCAGTTAGTAGGTCGCCTTACATTAGACATCCAGCACTGCCTGAGCCTGTCCTGATAATGTGCAGTCAGTGTCACCTTACATTAGACACCCAGCACTACCTGAGCCTGTCCTGATAATGTACAGTCAGTAGTCCCCTTATATTAGACACCCAACATTATCTGAGCCTGTCCTGATAATGTGCAATCAGTAGTCACCTTATATTATACATCCAGCACTGTCTGAGCCTGTCCTGATAATGTGCAGTCAGTAGTCACCTTATATTATACATCCAGCACTGACTGAGCCTGTCCTGATAATGTGTAGTCAGTGTCACCTTACATTAGACACCCAGCACTGCCTGAGCCTGTCCTAATAATGTGAAGTCAGTAGTCATCTTACATTAGACACCCAGCACTGTCTGAGCATTTCCTGATAATCTGCAGTCAGTAGTCCCCTTATCTTAGACATCCAGCACTGCCTGAGCCTGTCCTGATAATGTACAGTCAGTGTCACCTTACATTAGACACCCAGCACTGCCTGAGCCTGTCCTGATAATGTGCAGGCAGTAGTCCCCTTATATTAGACATCCAGCACTACCTGAGCCTTTCCTGATAATGTGCAGTCAGTGTCACCTTACATTAGACACCCAGCACTGCCTGAGCCTGTCCTGATAATCTACAGTCACTAATACACTAGCACCTCAGCCTGTACAGATAAAGCCCCTTAACAAATTGATATCAGAAAATAAACCAACACAAGTCTCACTGTGATAAATACTCCTCTGGGAGGCAGAACAAGGGAGAGAGGTTTGCCTGAGATCACACATATCTGAATAACAAACATTAAGGCCTTGCGCACTACACTGCAGCAGCTGTGCTCTCTCCTGCACAAGCTCACTGCACCTGCTCTCTCCTGCACAAGCACTCTGCACCTGCTCTCTCATGCACAAGTTCACTGCACCTACTCTCTCCTGCACAAGCTCACTGCACCTGCTCTCTCCTACACAAGCTCACTGCACCTGCTCTCTCATGCACATGCTCACTGCACCTGCTCTCTCATGCACAAGCTCACTGCACCTGCTCTCTCATGCACAAGCTCACTGCACCTGCTCTCTCATGCACAAGCTCACTGCACCTGCTCTCTCCTGCACAAGCACTCTGCACCTGCTCTCTCCTGCACAAGTTCACTGCACCTACTCTCTCCTGCACAAGCTCACTGCACCTGCTCTCTCCTGCACAAGCTCACTGCACCTACTCTCTCCTGCACAAGCTCACTGCACCTGCTCTCTCCTGCACAAGCTCACTGCACCTACTCTCACCTGCACAAGCTCACTGCACCTGCTCTCTCCTGCACAAGCTCACTGCACCTGCTCTCCCCTGCACAAGCTCACTGCACCTGCTCTCTCCTGCACAAGCACTCTGCACCTGCTCTCTCATGCACAAGTTCACTGCACCTACTCTCTCCTGCACAAGCTCACTGCACCTGCTCTCTCCTACACAAGCTCACTGCACCTGCTCTCTCATGCACAAGCTCACTGCACCTGCTCTCTCACGCACAAGCTCACTGCACCTGCTCTCTCATGCACAAGCTCACTGCACCTGCTCTCTCCTGCACAAGCACTCTGCACCTGCTCTCTCCTGCACAAGTTCACTGCACCTACTCTCTCCTGCACAAGCTCACTGCACCTGCTCTCTCCTGCACAAGCTCACTGCACCTGCTCTCTCCTGCACAAGCTCACTGCACCTGCTCTCTCCTGCACAAGCTCACTGCACCTACTCTCTCCTGTACAAGCTCACTGCACCTGCTCTCTCCTGCACAAGCTCACTGCACCTGCTCTTCCCTGCACAAGCTCACTGCATCTGCTCTCTCCTTCACAAGCTAACTGCATCTGCTCCCTCCTGCACAAGCTCACTGCACCTGCTCTCTCCTGCACAAGCACTCTGCACCTGCTCTCTCCTGCACAAGTTCACTGCACCTACTCTCTCATGCACAAGCTCACTGCACCTGCTCTCTCCTACATAAGCTCACTGCACCTGCTCTCTCATGCACAAGCTCACTGCACCTGCTCTCTCATGCACAAGCTCACTGCACCTGCTCTCTCACGCACAAGCTCACTGCACCTGCTCTCTCATGCACAAGCTCACTGCACCTGCTCTCTCCTGCACAAGCACTCTGCACCTGCTCTCTCCTGCACAAGTTCACTGCACCTACTCTCTCCTGCACAAGCTCACTGCACCTGCTCTCTCCTGCACAAGCTCACTGCACCTACTCTCTCCTGCACAAGCTCACTGCACCTGCTCTCTCCTGCACAAGCTCACTGCACCTACTCTCTCCTGTACAAGCTCACTGCACCTGCTCTCTCCTGCACAAGCTCACTGCACCTGCTCTTCCCTGCACAAGCTCACTGCATCTGCTCTCTCCTTCACAAGCTAACTGCATCTGCTCCCTCCTGCACAAGCTCACTGCACCTGCTCTCTCCTGCACAAGCACTCTGCACCTGCTCTCTCCTGCACAAGTTCACTGCACCTACTCTCTCATGCACAAGCTCACTGCACCTGCTCTCTCCTACATAAGCTCACTGCACCTGCTCTCTCATGCACAAGCTCACTGCACCTGCTCTCTCATGCACAAGCTCACTGCACCTGCTCTCTCCTGCACAAGTTCACTGCACCTACTCTCTCCTGCACAAGCTCACTGCACCTGCTCTCTCCTGCACAAGCTCACTGCACCTACTCTCTCCTGCACAAGCTCACTGCACCTGCTCTCTCCTGCACAAGCTCACTGCACCTGTTCTCTCCTGCACAAGCTCACTGCACCTGCTCTCCCCTGCACAAGCTCACTGCATCTGCTTTCTCCTTCACAAGCTCACTGCATCTGCTCTCTCCTTCACAAGCTCACTGCATCTGCTCTCTCCTGCACAAGCTCACTGCACCTGCTCTCTCCTGCACAAGCACCCTGCACCTGCTCTCTCCTGCACAAGCTCACTGCACCTACTCTGTCCTGCACAAGCTCACTGCACCTGCTCTCTCTTGCACAAGCTCACTGCACCTGCTCTCCCCTGCACAAGCTCACTGCATCTGCTCTCTATTTCACAAGCTCACTGCATCTGCTCTCTCCTGCACAAGCTCACTGCACCTTCTCTCCCCTGCGCAAGCTCACTGAATCTGCTCTCTCCTGCACAAGCACACTGCATCTGCTTTCTCCTTCACAAGCTCACTGCACCTACTCTCTCCTGCACAAGCTCACTGCATCTGCTCTCTCCTTCACAAGCTCACTGCATCTGCTCTCTCCTTCACAAGCTCACTGCATCTGTTCTCTCCTGCACAAGCTCACTGCACCTGCTCTCTCCTACACAAGCTCACTGCACCTGCTCTCTCATGCACAAGCTCACTGCACCTGCTCTCTCATGCACAAGCTAACTGCACCTGCTCTCTCATGCACAAGCTCACTGCACCTGCTCTCTCATACACAAGCTCACTGCACCTGCTCTCTCATGCACAAGCTCACTGCACCTGCTCTCTCATGCACAAGCTCACTGCACCTGCTCTCTCATGCACAAGCTCACTGCACCTGCTCTCCCCTGCACAAGCTCACTGCATCTGCTCTCTATTTCACAAGCTCACTGCATCTGCTCTCTCCTGCACAAGCTCACTGCACCTGCTCTACCCTGCGCAAGCTCACTGAATCTGCTCTCTCCTTCACAAGCTCACTGCATCTGCTCTCTCCTGCACAAGCTCACTGCACCTGCTCTCTCCTGCACAAGCTCACTGCACCTGCTCTCTCCTGCACAAGCTCAGTGCACCTGTTCTCTCCTGCACAAGCTCACTCCACCTGCTCTCTCCTGCACAAGCACAGTGCATCTGCTTTCTCATTCACAAGCTCACTGCACCTGCTCTCTCCTGCACAAGCACACTGCATCTGCTTTCTCCTTCACAAGCTCACTGCACCTACTCTCTCCTGCACAAGCTCACTGCATCTGCTCTCTCCTTCACAAGCTCACTGCATCTGCTCTCTCATTCACAAGCTCACTGCATCTGTTCTCTCCTGCACAAGCTCACTGCACCTGCTCTCTCCTACACAAGCTCACTGCACCTGCTCTCTCATGCACAAGCTCACTGCACCTGCTCTCTCATGCACAAGCTAACTGCACCTGCTCTCTCATGCACAAGCTCACTGCACCTGCTCTCTCCTACACAAGCTCACTGCACCTGCTCTCTCATGCACAAGCTCACTGCACCTGCTCTCTCATGCACAAGCTCACTGCACCTGCTCTCTCATGCACAAGCTCACTGCACCTGCTCTCTGCTGCACAAGCACTCTGCACCTGCTCTCTCCTGCACAAGTTCACTGCACCTACTCTCTCCTGCACAAGCTCACTGCACCTACTCTCTCCTGCACAAGCTCACTGCACCTGCTCTCTCCTGCACAAGCTCACTGCACCTGCTCTCTCCTGCACAAGCTCACTGCACCTGCTCTCCCCTGCACAAGCTCACTGCATCTGCTCTCTCCTTCACAAGCTCACTGCATCTGCTCTCTCCTTCACAAGCTCACTGCATCTGCTCTCTCCTGCACAAGCTCACTGCACCTGCTCTCCCCTGCACAAGCTCACTGCATCTGCTCTCTATTTCACAAGCTCACTGCATCTGCTCTCTCCTGCACAAGCTCACTGCACCTGCTCTACCCTGCGCAAGCTCACTGAATCTGCTCTCTCCTTCACAAGCTCACTGCATCTGCTCTCTCCTGCACAAGCTCACTGCACCTGCTCTCTCCTGCACAAGCTCACTGCACCTGCTCTCTCCTGCACAAGCTCAGTGCACCTGTTCTCTCCTGCACAAGCTCACTCCACCTGCTCTCTCCTGCACAAGCACAGTGCATCTGCTTTCTCATTCACAAGCTCACTGCACCTGCTCTCTCCTGCACAAGCACACTGCATCTGCTTTCTCCTTCACAAGCTCACTGCACCTACTCTCTCCTGCACAAGCTCACTGCATCTGCTCTCTCCTTCACAAGCTCACTGCATCTGCTCTCTCATTCACAAGCTCACTGCATCTGTTCTCTCCTGCACAAGCTCACTGCACCTGCTCTCTCCTACACAAGCTCACTGCACCTGCTCTCTCATGCACAAGCTCACTGCACCTGCTCTCTCATGCACAAGCTCACTGCACCTGCTCTCTCATGCACAAGCTCACTGCACCTGCTCTCTCCTGCACAAGCTCACTGCACCTGCTCTCTCATGCACAAGCTCACTGCACCTGCTCTCTCATGCACAAGCTCACTGCACCTGCTCTCTCATGCACAAGCTCACTGCACCTGCTCTCTGCTGCACAAGCACTCTGCACCTGCTCTCTCCTGCACAAGTTCACTGCACCTACTCTCTCCTGCACAAGCTCACTGCACCTACTCTCTCCTGCACAAGCTCACTGCACCTGCTCTCTCCTGCACAAGCTCACTGCACCTGCTCTCTCCTGCACAAGCTCACTGCACCTGCTCTCCCCTGCACAAGCTCACTGCATCTGCTCTCTCCTTCACAAGCTCACTGCATCTGCTCTCTCCTTCACAAGCTCACTGCATCTGCTCTCTCCTGCACAAGCTCACTGCACCTGCTCTCTCCTGCACAAGCACTCTGCACCTGCTCTCTCCTGCACAAGCTCACTGCACCTGCTCTCTCCTGCACAAGCTCACTGCACCTGCTCTCTCTTGTACAAGCTCACTGCACCTGCTCCCCCCTGCACAAGCTCACTGCATCTGCTCTCTCCTTCACAAGCTCACTGCATCTGCTCTCTCCTGCACAGGCTCACTGCACCTGCTCTCCCCTGCACAGGCTCACTGCATCTGCTCTCTCCTTCACAAGCTCACTGCATCTGCTCTCTCCTTCACAAGCTCACTGCATCTGCTCTCTCCTGCACAAGCTCACTGCACCTGCTCTCTCCTGCACAAGCTCACTGCACCTGCTCTCTCCTGCACAAGCTCACTGCATCTGCTCTTTCCTGCACAAGCTCACTGCACTTGCTCTCTCCTGCACAAGCACACTGCACCTGCTCTCTCCTGCACAAGCTCACTGCACCTGCTCTCTCCTGCTCAAGCTCAGTGCACCTGTTCTCTCCTGCACAAGCTCACTGCACCTGCTCTCTCCTGCACAAGCACACTGTATCTGCTTTCCCCTTCACAAGCTCACTGCACCTGCTCTCTCCTGCACAAGCACACTGCATCTGCTTTCTCCTTTACAAGCTCACTGCACCTACTCTCTCCTGCACAAGCTCACTGCATCTGCTCTCTCCTTCACAAGCTCACTGCATCTGCTCTATCCTCCACAAGCTCACTGCATCTGTTCTCTCCTGCACAAGCTCACTGCACCTGCTCTCGCCTGCACAAGCACTCTGCACCTGCTCTCTCCTGCACAAGCTCACTGCACCTACTCTCTCCTGCACAAGCTCACTTCACCTGCTCTCTCCTGCACAAGCTCACTGCACCTGCTCTCCCCTGCACAAGCTCACTGCATCTGCTCTCTCCTTCACAAGCTCACTGCATCTGCTCTCTCCTGCACAAGCACACAGCACCTGCTCTCTCCTGCATAAGCTCACTGCACCTGCTCTCTCCTGCACAAGCTCACTGCATCTGCTCTCTCCTGCACAAGCTCACTGCACCTGCTCTCTCCTGCACAAGCTCACTGCACCTGCTCTCTCCTGCACAAGCTCAGTGCACCTGTTCTCTCCTGCACAAGCTCACTGCATCTGCTCTCTCCTGCACAAGCTCACTGCACCTGCTCTCCCCTGCACAAGCTCACTGCATCTGCTCTCTCCTTCACAAGCTCACTGCATCTGCTCTCTCCTGCACAAGCACACTGCACCTGCTCTCTCCTGCATAAGCTCACTGCACCTGCTCTATCCTGCACAAGCTCAGTGCACCTGCTCTCTCCTGCACAAGCTCAGTGCACCTGTTCTCTCCTGCACAAGCTCACTGCACCTGCTCTCTCCTGCACAAGCTCACTAAACCTGCTTTCTCCTGCACAAGCACACTGCACCTGTTCTCTCCTGCACAAGCTCACTGCACCTGCTCTCTCCTGCACAAGCTCAGTGCACCTGTTCTCTCCTGCACAAGCTCACTAAACCTGCTCTCTCCTGCACAAGCTCACTGCACCTGCTCTCTCCTGCACAAGCTCAGTGCACCTGTTCTCTCCTGCACAAGCTCACTGCACCTGCTCTCCCCTGCACAAGCTCACTGCATCTGCTCTCTCCTTCACAAGCTCACTGCATCTGCTCTCTCCTGCACAAGCACACTGCACCTGCTCTCTCCTGCATAAGCTCACTGCACCTGCTCTCTCCTGCACAAGCTCACTGCATCTGCTCTCTCCTGCACAAGCTCACTGCACCTGCTCTCTCCTGCACAAGCTCACTGCACCTGCTCTCTCCTGCACAAGCTCACTGCACCTGTTCTCTCCTGCACAAGCTCACTGCATCTGCTCTCTCCTGCACAAGCACACTGCACCTGCTCTCTCCTGCATAAGCTCACTGCACCTGCTCTATCCTGCACAAGCTCAGTGCACCTGCTCTCTCCTGCACAAGCTCAGTGCACCTGTTCTCTCCTGCACAAGCTCACTGCACCTGCTCTCTCCTGCACAAGCTCACTAAACCTGCTCTCTCCTGCACAAGCTCACTGCACCTGTTCTCTCCTGCACAAGCTCACTAAACCTGCTCTCTCCTGCACAAGCTCACTGCACCTGCTCTCTCCTGCACAAGCTCAGTGCACCTGTTCTCTCCTGCACAAGCTCACTAAACCTGCTCTCTCCTGCACAAGCTCACTGCACCTGCTCTCTCCTGCACAAGCTCAGTGCACCTGTTCTCTCCTGCACAAGCTCACTAAACCTGCTCTCTCCTGCACAAGCTCACTGCATCTGCTTTCTCCTTCACAAGCTCACTGCACCTGCTCTCTCCTGCACAAGCTCACTGCATCTGCTTTCTCCTTCACAAGTTTACTGCACCTGCTCTCTCCTGCACAAGCTCACTGCACCTGCTCTCCCCTGCACAAGCTCACTGCATCTGCTCTCTCCTTCACAAGCTCACTGCATCTGCTCTCTCCTGCACAAGCTCACTGCACCTGCTCTCCCCTGCACAAGCTCATTGCACCTGCTCTCTCCTGCACAAGCTCACTGCATCTGCTCTCTCCTGCAAGCTCACTGCATTTGCTCTCTCCTGCACAAGCTCACTGCATCTGCTCTCTCATGCACAAGCTCACTGCATCTGCTCTCTCCTGCACAAGCACACTGCATCTGCTCTCTCCTGCACAAGCTCACTGCATCTGCTCTCTCCTGCACAAGCTCACTGCACCTGCTCTCTCTTGCACAAGCACACCACACCTACTCTTTCCTGCACAAGCACACTGCACCTGCTCTCTCCTGCACAAGCACACCACACCTGCTCTCTCCTGCGCAAGGTCACTGCATCTGCTATCTCCTGCACAAGCTCACTGCACCTGCTCTCTCATGCACAAGCTCACTGCATCTGCTCTCTCCTGCACAAGCTCACTGCACCTCCTCTCTCCTGCCCAAGCACACTGCATCTGCTCTCTCCTGCACAAGTTCACTGCACCTGCTCTCTCCTGCACAAGCTCACTGCATCTGCTCTCTCCTGCACAAGCTCACTGCACCTCCTCTCTCCTGCCCAAGCACACTGCATCTGCTCTCTCCTGCACAAGTTCACTGCACCTGCTCTCTCCTGCACAAGCTCACTGCATCTGCTCTCTCCTGCACAAGCACACTGCACCTGCTTTCTCCTACAAAATTTCACTTCACCTGCTCTTTACTGCACTGCAAAAAACCACAAACAGCAGCAAATAAAGAGTTAAACACAGCAATGGTTCACTGACGGAATCTTAAGGAACCTGTAAAATGAGTTTGCCTCTTTTTCCAGAAAGTTAACTCTAAAATCACTGATATACCCCTGCCCCAATAGAGGCGAATGTGCATCATATATATTCAGTAGACTGACCATACCACATGATACACAATCGCTGCTTGATCGTGCATAACTAATTTTAATTGGTCAAACTTAAAAAATTGGTTTTATGCCTCTTTTTGAAAGGCTTTTCAAGTATATAACATCTATGCAGTACAAAACAAAGCCCATTTTGCTACCAAAATGAGTACTTATAAAACATTTATACTGTATGCAGATATTTTGCAAAGCAGTGCTTAATTGCTAATATATACTGTGCATATGTAAAACATTTATTGCATATACATGCCTATTGCAACATAACACTTAATCACTGATATATACTATGCATATGTAAAACATTTAGCGCCGGATTACAGGTGGAGCGCTAAATATCGCTTTCTTGAAAGCGATATTTGCACTACACTGAGTAATACCAGCGCACCCTAATGTGCGCTGGTATTACAAGTTGACAGCAATGCGAACGAGAGCTGGCATTCACATTTTTGGGAAACATTGCACTCACGAGAGTACGCTTCCATAGGCTCCAATGGGAGCCTCGTTCTGATGCCGCCATACACAGCGCCGCAAATGGGGTAAGTGGCGCAGCGATGGCAGCAAATTGTAAATATATATGTATATAAACATAAACATAAATATTTACTGGGAACACACAGTTTCCATAGATCGCAATGTAAAGGCACTTTTTCTGTGCCGTTTTTTTTTTTCTAACACCCCATACCTGCCAACTTTAGCCCCACAAACTGCCTGGTGCAGTTATTTTATTAAAAAATATAAATGCTACAATTTGTATGTTTTTAAAAAAATACTCACCACTGTATTTTGGGGCATTTGGGGCACATTTTATAAAATTAGCCAGAGATCTGATCTCTGGTTAATTTTATAAGTGCTAATTGCTACTGCGATTTTGCGGTAGCAATAACCAGCCACTCGTAATGGCTGTTTATCGAGCAATAATTTAGCCCTCCACTTGTAATCTAGCCCTTAATGTATATACTGTGAATACATAAATCAATTGTTGTGTGTGCAGACCTTATGTAATGCGGTGCTTAATTGCTGATATATACTGTGCATATATAAATTAAATATTGTGTGTGCAGACCTTTTGCAATGCTGCTGATATAAACTGTGAGTATATAAAACAGTTATTGCATACCCATGCCTATGCCCATGCCTATCGAGGGTCTAAAGAAAGTACAAGCATTATTAAAAGAATCCAAGCAGTCTTTTTTCAGTGAAAGCTAACACTCTGCGCAGAGTAAGGAAAAGACCACAGAAGGAGACCACGGAAGCGAATGTTTACAGCGGAATGACACAAAGCATTTCAATCGTGAGACCGTCACATCCAAGAGGTCAGAGGTGAGATCGGAGGCCTAACGGTCCAAGGACAGACCGCAAACGTATTGGCTAAATTGTACAACAGTTCTATACTGAAACGGCAAAGGGACTGGTAAAGTATCCCCACTATACATTTATTTGTGTAACGAATCTTTGCAAATATATTGGAGAGCTCACACAGATTGTAACTATAATGAATCAGCTTATATATCAAAGTTAGACCCGTTAAAGCCCTGAAAGTTTTTATGCAAGTATAATCGAGTTTTCTACTACAAGAGTGTATCAAGTTTTCTACTACAAGGGTGGATTGATACATCATACAAGTGAACTTTTTAACAACAAGTGAACTTTGTATCAACACAATCACTGGTGGATTATATTTATTAAAGGGACACTGAACCCAATTTTTTTCTTTCGTGATTCAGATAGAGCATGCAATTTTAAGCAACTTTCTAATTTACTCCTATTATCAATTTTTCTTTGTTCTCTTGCTATCTTTATTTGAAAAAGCAGACATCTAAGCTTTTTTTTTTTTTGGTTCAGAACTCTGGACAGCATGTTTTTATTGGTGGATGAATTTATCCACCATTCAGCAAGGACAACCCAAGTTGTTCACCAAAAATGGGCCGGCATCTAAACTTACATTCTTGCATTTCAAATAAAGATACCAAGAGAATAAAGAAAATTTGATAATAGGAATAAATTAGAAAGTTGCTTAAAATGTTATGCTCTATCTGAATCACGAAATAAAAAATTTGGGTTCAGTTCAAACCCACAGTAGTATACATTTCTAAAGGTGGTATTGAATATTTAGACACAGCTGTGTGGAAGGTGGTGTTAATATAGAGCTCTAACCACTATTATCAAGAGGAGACGTCCTTATATTTTATATTGTATATGTTAGTTGAATTGCGCTTATATATGTGCATACAGCATTAGACCAATTGTCTTTTAATGCATAACCATTTTATGTTTTCAATATACAATCAAAATACATTTTATGTTTAAATTGGATATTGTTGTAATACTCAAGACTCATAATTTAGAACTGTCGATGTATAACCCTAGCTTTCTAGTACTTTAAGTATCTGTTTATCTTACCTTTTTTGTACATATTTTCAGATTAGTAGTGAGCACACAGGGTTATTAGTATAGTGCTTCTTGTTTTCCTTTAAAAAATAGTGTGCAGACCTTTTGCAATGCTGCTGATATAAACTGTGAGTATATAAAACAGTTATTGCATTCCCATGACTATTGCAATTTAGCTCTTATTTGCTGATATATACTGTGTATGCATACAACATTTATTGCATATACATGCCTATTGCAATTAGCTGATATACTCTGTGCATATATACACAGTTATTGTGCATGCAGACCTTTTGCAACACAGTGCATAATTGCTGATATATACTGCGCATATATAAAACATATTTTGTGTGTGCAGACCTTTTGCAACCCTGCATTTAATTGCTGATATATACTGTGAATATATAAAAATTATTTAATGTTGCTTTAATTTCTCTGCTGCCTTGAACTGTGCAATCAGAGCAAAACAAATGAACCCATAGCATACAGTAACATGGTCGAAATACTGAGCTTGTTTTCTGAGGACACAGTCAAGACACATATTTATGTATACTGTCTGTGTATGAGGGCTTTGCACAACTTCTGTTTAAGTTGCCTATCTGCGTCTAACCTGTCTTGTCTGTGCCAGGCTGGGAGCATGTGGCAGGTGTGTGTGTAAAGGCCAACGGGGGTGCGTTTAGTAAAAGATTCTCTTAATATCTTACAGCAGGGAACATTTGTTTTTTTAATACGGTGTCTTTCCCATGATCCCATGCTCAATTCATCTCAGGTCTGAAACTAGAAACGCAGTGAGGGGGCTGAGTGGTAGCAGGAGGCAGATAAGAAGGTAAGGCTTTATATGAGAGTAGGACTAGGTAGAAAGGAAAAAGGAAGGATCGAAAAGAAAAAAGAGAGAGTGAGGCAGAGAACGATAAATGCAACAAAAAAGTGAGGAAAAAATATGTAAAGGCGATATGTAAAGTGCTTTCCATTTCCATTCTAAAGCTTGTATATATCAGACACGCTCGCCACCGACAGGAAAAATATCAACACACCACTAATATGCATATTTCAGTTGTATTTTTCATTGCAATTCAAGGTGTATATTTGTCATCTAAGATACAGAGTATGAAAATAATATATTGACATTTAAATCCAGTTATATATTTTAAGAAGAAAAAAAAAACTTATTAGCCTTAACCTGGCTAATGAAAGATTGAGGAGAGAAATGTGTGTGAACAGGTCCTAGGGCAAGACAAATTAGTGGATGCCACCAACCCAGCGTCCCTATCCCCTCCCACTTTATGTCCTGCCCCCCTGCTTAACATTCAGTTCTAGCTTTATAAAGAATAACACTCTATATTACACCTCCTGATACCAAAACACTTCTTCATAAACTTAATACAGGATATATGGTGTATCTTTTCGTAACCTCACTCCTGACATTGCGGGGCCCCAAAAGCACAGGGCCCTGGGCAGCTGACCCTCTCGTCAGGCCTGTGTGTGAACATGCACAATGAGTTTGGTATCGGATTATAGAAGAGCTGTGTCAATATGTGTGTGTTATTTATATGAACGTAATATATTGTGTGTGTAAATATTGTATAACAGGTGCTATTGTTTTTAATCAAAAACATTAAAGTGCCATTATAGTTGAAAAGTGACATACTCTAATTTGTTTGTATGTAGCTTTAAGATTACTGACTGCTGGTCTTAATCTGAAACTGACGCTGATCCAATCAGCAGCACTAGTCACACTACTCGTCTGTGTAACAACTATATCAGCGGCAGTTACCACTCGGTGCCAGCAGTGCTCTGTGGATCCTAAATGGTACTTCTACTATGTGTTTAACTCCTTTGCTGGGGTTAAATATACAGAGGTGCAGGGGCGCTATTCTTAAGATTGCATGCGCTAATTCATCATGGTCCTTTAAAGGGACAGTCTAGTCAAAATTAAACTTTCATGATCCAGATAGAGCAGCAATTGTAAGCACCTTTCTAATTTACTCCTATTATCAATTTTTCTTTGTTCTCTTGCTATCTTTATTTGAAAGTAAGCATAGGAGCCGGCCCATTTTTGGTAGCACCTGTTGATTGGTGGCTACATTTAGACACCAATTAGAAAGTGCTACCCAGGTGCTGAACCAAAATTAGCCCGGCTCCTAAGCTTACATTCTTGCTTTTTCAAATACAGATAGCAGAAGAAGAAAAAATGATAATAGAAGTAAATTAGAAAGTTGCTTAAAATTGCTGCTTTATCTGAATCATGACAGTTTAATTTTGACTGGACTATTGCTTTAGCTGTTACAATACGGTTAATAACTTCAATACACTGTGATCATCTTCACTATAGATATTATTTCTTCTTACATGAATTTACATTAAAGGGACACTGAACCCAATTTTTTTCTTTTGTGATTCAGATAGATAGAGCATGAAATATTAAGCAACTTTCTAATTTACTCCTATTATCAAATTTTCTTCATTCTCTTGGTATCTTTATTTGAAATGCAACAATTTAAGTTTAGATGCCCGCCCATTTTTGGTGAACAACCTGGGTTGTTCTTGCTGATTGGTGGATAAATTCATCCACCAATAAATAAGTGCTGTCCGGAGGTGTGAACCAAACAAAAAGCTTTTCAAATATAGCAAGAGAACGAATAAAAATTGATAATAGGAGTAAATTAGAAAGTTGTTTACAATTGCTGTTCTATCTGAATCATGAAAGAAAAAAATTGGGTTCAGTGTCCCTTTAACCCCTTAATGACAGTGGACGTACCAGGTACGTCAGTGAAAAAACTTCCCTTAATGACAGGTGACGTACCTGGTACGTCCTCTGTTGTCTTAAGTGCTGGAAGCGATCATGATCACTTCCAGCTGCTTACAAGGGATTGTAGTGATGCCTCAATATTGAGGCATCACTACAATCCCCCATTTTACATACTGATGCAGAAAGGGCCACTCTGTGGCCCCATCTGCATTGGCTATGTATTTAATCAACAGTGTTGGTGGATCGGAGCTTCAGTTTCATACAATTACATCTAGTTGTTATCAATTTACCGATTTCTCCTTCTCACAATATTCTCCCGGTCTGGCGGTTGCGGCGAGAGGGGGCGGGGGGCGGGTGCGCGCGCGTGCGGGGGGCGGGTGCGCGCGCGTGCGGGCGCACGCCAAATTTACAGCCCATTGAAAAAAACAACCGATCGATCTAGATGCAGTGGCATCTCGGTTGTTTAATAAGGGATCTGGGAGGGGGAGGGTTGAAGATTATTTAGGGGGGGCCAGCTACACTACAGAAAATATTTTATATTTAAAAAAACTATTTTGGGGGGCAAATTGGGTACTGGCAGACAGCTGCCAGTACCCAAGATGGCGGCAAATAGACAGAGGGGGAGGGTTAGAAAGATGTATGGGGGGATCAGGGAGGTTGTGGGGTAAGGGGGGATCTATCACTGCAGACTTTATGCAAAAAAAAAAAAAAAAAAAAAAATATTTTTATTTCAGTACTGGCAGACTTTCTGCCAGTACTTAAGATGGCGGTGACAATTGTGAGGTGGGGAGGGAAGAGAGCTGTTTGAGGGGGGTCAGGGGGGGATCAGGGGGTGGGATGTGTCAGGTGGGAGGCTGATCTCTACACTAAAGCTAAAAATTAACCCCACAAGCTACCTAATTAACCCCTTAACTGCTGGGCATATTACAAGTGTGGTGCGCAGCAGTATTTAACGGCCTTATTATTACCAAAAAGCAACACCAAAGCCATATATGTCTGCTATTTCTGAACAAAGGGGATCCCAGAGAAGCATTTACAACCATTTGTGCCATAATTGCACAAGCTGTTTGTAAATAATTTCAGTGAGAAACCTAAAATTGTGAAAAATTTAAGTTTTTTTTTTTTATTTGATCGTATTTGGCGGTGAAATGGTGGCATTAAATATACCAAAATGGGCCTATATCAATAATTTGGGTTGTCTACTACACTACACTAAAGCTAAAATTAAACCTAAAAGCTCCCTACAAGTTCCCTAATTAACCCCTTCACGGCTGGGCATAATACACATGTGGTGTGCAGCGGCATTTAGCGGCCTTCTAATTACCAAAAAGCAACACCAAAGCCATATAAGTCTGCTATTTCTGAACAAAGGGGATCCCAGAGAAGTATTTACAACCATTTATGCCATAATTGCACAAGTTGTTTGTAAATAAATTCAGCGAGAAACCTAAAGTTAGTGAAAAAAATTGTGAAAAAGTGAACAATTTTTTTTATTTGATCGCATTTGGCGGTGAAATGGTGGCATGAAATATACCAAAATGGGTCTAGATCAATACTTTGGGATGTCTACTAAAAAAAAATATATACATGTCAAGGGATATTCAGGGATTCCTGAAAGATATTAGTGTTCCAATGTAACTAGCGCTAATTTTGAAAAAAAGTGGTTTGGAAATAGCGCTACTTGTATTTATGGCCCTATAACTTGCAAAAAAAGCAAAGAACATGTAAACATTGGGTATTTCTAAACTTGGGACAAAATTTAGAAACTATTTAGAATGGGTGTATTTTGGTGGTTGTAGATGTGTAACAGATTTTGGGGGTAAAAGTTAGAAAAAGTGTGTTTTTTTTCAATTTTTTCCTCATATTTTATATTTTTTTATAGTAAATTATAAGATATGATGAAAATAATGGTATCTTTAGAAAGTCCATTTAATGGTGAGAAGAACGGTATATAATATGTGTGGGTACAGTAAATGAGTAAGAGGAAAATTACAGCTAAACACAAACACTGCAGAAATGTAAAAATAGCCATTGTCATTAAGGGTAAGAAAATTGAAAAATGGTCCGGTCATTAAGGGGTTAATGAAACTATTATTAATAAAAAGAAATTCACGCTAATATTGTATTATTTCTACATATACAGTTTGCTACAGGACCCATAGAGACTGTTGTACACATTGATCTGTGAAATGGAAGTTGTTATCACTTGTACACAATATAGGGAATTCAAGATACAGAACAAATACACTTTTGAACAACTGCTTAAAAATGAATCAGGTCCAGAGAGATGAAAGAGGGGTGAATACACAGATAGGGGCTACAGATAGAAGAGAGACATATTGAACAAACAGGAAAGAGAAGAAAAGCAGAATGAGAAATTGGGGAAATAGAGACAAATAACAGAGGAAGAGGTTAAAAGGATGAATTTGCCACTGTTACATATAAGCAGGAACGTTCAAAGTCATTTTCACAAATATACTTTACATGAAGAAAACCTGATTGGATAATAAGAGAGGAAGGATAGACAAACCTGATTGGATTAGAAGAGAGGAGGGATAGGCAAACCTGATTGGATTAGAAGAGAGGAGGGATAGGCAAACCTGATTGGATTAGAAGAGAGGAGGGACAGGCAAACCTGATTGGATTGGAAGAGAGGAGGGATAGGCAAACCTGATTGGATTAGAAGAGAGGAGGGATAGGCAAACCTGATTGGATTGGAAGAGAGGAGGGATAGGCAAACCTGATTGGATTGGAAGAGAGGAGGGATAGGCAAACCTGATTGGATTAGAAGAGAGGAGGGATAGGCAAACTGATTGGATTGGAAGAGAAGAGGGATAGGCAAACCTGATTGGATTAGAAGAGAGATGGGATAGGCAAACCTGAATGGATTGGAAGAGAGGAGGGATAGGCAAACCTGATTGGATTGGAAGAGAGGAAGGATAGGCACATCTGATTGGATTGGAAGAGAGGAGGAATAGACAAACCTGATTGGATTGGAAGAGAGGAGGGATAGGCACACCTGATTGGATTAGAAGAGAGGAAAGATAGGCAAACCTGATTGGATTGGAAGAGAGGTGGGATAGGCAAACCTGATTGGATTAGAAGAGAGGAAGGATGGGCAAACCTGATTGGATTAGAAGAGAGAAGGGATAGGCAAACCTGAATGGATTGCAAGAGAGGAGGGATAGGCAAACCTGATTGGATTGGAAGAGAGGAAGGATAGGCAAATCTGATTGGATTGGAAGAGAGGAGGAATGTGCAAACCTGATTGGATTGGAAGAGAGGAGGGATAGGCACACCTGATTGGATTAGAAGAGAGGAAAGATAGGCAAACCTGATTGAATTGGAAGAGAGGTGGGATAGGCAAACCTGATTGGATTAGAAGAGAGAAGAGATAGGCAAACCTGATTGGATTGGAAGAGAGGAGGGATAGGCAAACCTGATTGGATTAGAAGAGAGGAGGGATAGGCAAACCTGATTGGATTAGATGAGAGGAGGGATAGCCAAACATGATTGGATGAGAGGAGAAGAGGAATAGACAAACTTGATTGGATTAAAGAGAGGCGAGATAGGCAAACCTAATTGGATGAGAGGAGAATAGGGAAAGGCAAACCTGACTGGATGAGAAGAGAGGAGATTAGGGATAGGCAAACCTGATTGGATGATAAGAGAAGAGGTGTAGGCAAACCTGTTTGTATAAGAAGAGATGCGGTACAGGCAAACCTGATTAGATGAGGAGGGATATAAATTAATCAGGGTCACAATGAAGAGGCAGTTCTCTAGATTAAAGCACCTGCCAATCAAATATCTGATAATCTATAAGCAGAAACGGGGGCGTAACTAAACCTTTCTGAAGTTTGTAACCAGCAGAATTTCAGCCAACAGTCACATAGAGGAGCTGCTTCTATGAGTTGTCCTGACTCCTTGGTTAGTCCACACCAAAGGATACGCACTTGCACTGCCTGTTGGTGGTATGATAAGCGATTCCCCTTTATGAAGAGAACGTGTTGTTATACCCCCAAAAGGAAGCGATAAAGGGCTCACTTAAACGTACATGAAACCCAAAAAATTTCTTTCAAGATTTAGATAGAGCAGCAATTTTAAACAACTTTCTAAATTACTTCTATTATCAAATTTTCTATTGTTATCCTGGTATCTTTTGTTGAAAAGCAGGGACATAAGCTCAGGAGCGTGCATGTGTCTGGAGCACTATTTGGCAGCAGTTTTGCAAGAATGTTATCCATATGCAAGAGCGCTAGATGGTAGCACTATTTCCTGCTATATAGTGCCCCAAATGCCTACCTAGGTATCTCTTCAACACAGAATACCATGAGAACAAAGCAAATTTTATTATAGAAGTAATCTGGGAATTTCTAAAGAATTGTCTGTTCTGTCTGAATCACAAAATACTTTTTTTGTGTTTCATATCTATTTAAAGGGACATTAAACACTGAGAGGTAGCAATATAAAATAATAAATTGTATATATAAGAAAAGTCTGCAATATACTTTCATTATTTATTTTGTCCCCTTTTTCTTTCATTCAGAAAGTTTGAGATTTTTAGTTCCTGATAGAAATGGAAGTGAAGAACACAGCCATTGGCTGCACACTCTAGTGACCTATATATAACTGTCCCTGATTGGCCACAGCAGAGAAGGTAACCTAAGTTACAACATGGCAGCTCCCATTGTTTTATAGACACTAAAACTTTACACTTATTTTGTCACTATTTAAACAACTAATGAAACTTTAAAAAATACATCTACATGTAATTCTCAGACTAATCTTTTCTTTGAATGCATCATTCTACTTAGTATTTATTTAGGCCTAGATTTGGAGTTCGGCGGTAGCCGTCAAAACCAGCGTTAGAGGCTCCTAACGCTGGTTTTGGCCGCCCGCTGGTATTTGGAGTCAGTGATTAAAGGGTCTAACGCTCACTTTTCAGCCGCGACTTTTCCATACCGCAGATCCCCCTACGCCATTTGCGTAGCCTATCTTTTCAATGGGATCTTTCTAACGCTGGTATTTAGAGTCGTTTCTGAAGTGAGCGTTAGAGCTCTAAGGACAAGATTCCAGCCGCCTGAAAATAGCAGGAGTTAAGAGCTTTCTGGCTAACGCCGGTTCATAAAGCTCTTAACTACTGTACCCTAAAGTACACTAACACCCATAAACTACCTATGTACCCCTAAACCGAGGTCCCCCCACACCGCCGCCACTCAATTAAAATTTTTAACCCCTAATCTGCCGACCGCCACCTACGTTATACTTATGTACCCCTAATCTGCTGCTCCTAACCCCGCCGACCCCTGTATTACATTTATTAACCCCTAACCTGCCCCCCACAACGTCGCCGCCAGCTACTTAAAATAATTAACCCCTAATCTTCCGACCGCAAAGCGCCGCCACCTACGTTATCCCTATGTACCCCTAATCTGCTACCCCTAACACCGCCGACCCCTATATTATATTTATTAACCCCTAATCTGCCCCCCTCAACGTCGCCGACACCTGCCTACACTTATTAACCCCTAATCTGCCGAGCGGACCTGAGCGCTACTATAATAAAGTTATTAACCCCTAACCCGCCTCACTAACCCTATCATAAATAGTATTAACCCCTAATCTGCCCTCCCTAACATCGCCAACACCTAACTTCAATTATTAACCCCTAATCTGACGACCGGAGCTCACCGCTATTCTAATAAATTGATTAACCCCTAAAGCTAAGTCTAACCCTAACACTAACACCCCCCTAAGTTAAATATAATTTACATCTAACGAAATTAATTAACTCTTATTAAATAAATGATTCCTATTTAAAGCTAAATACTTACCTGTAAAATAAATCCTAATATAGCTACAATATAAATTATAATTATATTATAGCTATTTTAGGATTAATATTTATTTTACAGGCAACTTTGTAATTATTTTAACCAGGTACAATAGCTATTAAATAGTTAAGAACTATTTAATAGTTACCTAGTTAAAATAATAACAAATTTACCTGTAAAATAAATCCTAACCTAAGATATAATTAAACCTAACACTACCCTATCAATAAAATAATTAAATAAACTACCTACAATTACCTACAATTAACCTAACACTACACTATCAATAAATTAATTAAACACAATTGCTACAAATAAATACAATTAAATAAACTAGCTAAAGTACAAAAAATAAAAAAGAACTAAGTTACAAAAAATAATAAAATATTTACAAACATAAGAAAAATCTTACAACAATTTTAAACTAATTACACCTACTCTAAGCCCCCTAATAAAATAACAAAGCCCCCCAAAATAAAAAATGCCCTACCCTATTCTAAATTAAAAAAGTTACAAGCTCTTTTACCTTACCAGCCCTGAACAGGGCCCTTTGCGGGGCATGCCCCAAGGATTTCAGCTCTTTTGCCTGTAAAAAAAAACATACCATACCCCCCCCCAACATTACAACCCACCACCCACATACCCCTAATCTAACCCAAACCCCCCTTAAATAAACCTAACACTAAGCCCCTGAAGATCTTCCTACCTTGTCTTCACCATACCAGGTTCACCGATCCGTCCTGGCTCCAACATCTTCATCCAACCCAAGCGGGGGTTGGCGATCCATCATCCGGTGCTGAAGAGGTCCAGAAGAGGCTCCAAAGTCTTCCTCCTATCCGGCAAGAAGAGGACATCCGGACCGGCAAACATCTTCTCCAAGCGGCATCTTCAATCTTCTTCCATCCGGTGCGGAGCGGGTCCATCTTGAAGCAGGCGACGCGGATCCATCCTCTTCTTCCGTTGTCTCCCGACGAATGACGGTTCCTTTAAGGGACGTCATCCAAGATGGCGTCCCTCGAATTCCGATTGGCTGATAGGATTCTATCAGCCAATCGGAATTAAGGTAGGAATTTTCTGATTGGCTGATGGAATCAGCCAATCAGAATCAAGTTCAATCCGATTGGCTGATCCAATCAGCCAATCAGATTGAGCTCGCATTCTATTGGCTGTTCCGATCAGCCAATAGAATGCGAGCTCAATCTGATTGGCTGATTGGATCAGCCAATCGGATTGAACTTGATTCTGATTGGCTGATTCCATCAGCCAATCAGAAAATTCCTACCTTAATTCCGATTGGCTGATAGAATCCTATCAGCCAATCGGAATTCGAGGGACGCCATCTTGGATGACGTCCCTTAAAGGAACCGTCATTCGTCGGGAGACAACGGAAGAAGAGGATGGATCCGCGTCGCCTGCTTCAAGATGGACCCGCTCCGCACCGGATGGAAGAAGATTGAAGATGCCGCTTGGAGAAGATGTTTGCCGGTCCGGATGTCCTCTTCTTGCCGGATAGGAGGAAGACTTTGGAGCCTCTTCTGGACCTCTTCAGCACCGGATGATGGATCGCCAACCCCCGCTTGGGTTGGATGAAGATGTTGGAGCCAGGACGGATCGGTGAACCTGGTATGGTGAAGACAAGGTAGGAAGATCTTCAGGGGCTTAGTGTTAGGTTTATTTAAGGGGGGTTTGGGTTAGATTAGGGGTATGTGGGTGGTGGGTTGTAATGTTGGGGGGGGTATGGTATGTTTTTTTTTACAGGCAAAAGAGCTGAAATCCTTGGGGCATGCCCCGCAAAGGGCCCTGTTCAGGGCTGGTAAGGTAAAAGAGCTTGTAACTTTTTTAATTTAGAATAGGGTAGGGCATTTTTTATTTTGGGGGGCTTTGTTATTTTATTAGGGGGCTTAGAGTAGGTGTAATTAGTTTAAAATTGTTGTAAGATTTTTCTTATGTTTGTAAATATTTTATTATTTTTTGTAACTTAGTTCTTTTTTATTTTTTTGTACTTTAGCTAGTTTATTTAATTGTATTTATTTGTAGCAATTGTGTTTAATTAATTTATTGATAGTGTAGTGTTAGGTTAATTGTAGGTAATTGTAGGTAGTTTATTTAATTATTTTATTGATAGGGTAGTGTTAGGTTTAATTATATCTTAGGTTAGGATTTATTTTACAGGTAATTTTGTTATTATTTTAACTAGGTAACTATTAAATAGTTCTTAACTATTTAATAGCTATTGTACCTGGTTAAAATAATTACAAAGTTGCCTGTAAAATAAATATTAATCCTAAAATAGCTATAATATAATTATAATTTATATTGTAGCTATATTAGGATTTATTTTACAGGTAAGTATTTAGCTTTAAATAGGAATAAGTTATTTAATAAGAGTTAATTTATTTCGTTAGATGTAAATTATATTTAAATTAGGGGGGTGTTAGTATTAGGGTTAGACTTAGCTTTAGGGGTTAATACATTTATTATAGTAGCGGTGAGGTCCGCTCGGCAGATTAGGGGTTAATAATTGAAGTTAGGTGTCGGTGATGTTAGGGAGGGCAGATTAGGGGTTAATACTATTTATGATAAGGTTAGTGAGGCGGGTTAGGGGTTAATAACTTTATTATAGTAGTGGTGCGGTCCGCTCGGCAGATTAGGGGTTAATAAGTGTAGGCAGGTGTCGGCGACGTTGTGGGGGGCAGATTAGGGGTTAATAAATATAATATAGGGGTCGGCGATGTTAGGGCAGCAGATTAGGGGTACATAGGGATAATGTAAGTTGCTAGCTGTTGATTGGTGGCTGCATATATATATATATATATATATATATATCGATTGTGATTGGCTCACCCATGTGTTTAATTAGAAACCATTAGTGCGATGCTGCTCTTTCAACAAATGTTACCAAGCGAATGAAACAGATTAGATAATAGAAGTAAATTAGAAAGTTGTTTAAAAATGTATTCTCTATCGGAATCATGAAAGAAAAAATTTGGGTTTCATGTCCCTTTAAGGGGATGAACCCAATGCTCTGCAAAAAAATTAATTAGGGCTCCAGCCTCTTATTCTTATAATATATAATAATAATAATTTGCGATTTATATAGCGCTTTTCTCCCTGTGAGACTCAAAGCACTTTACAAATATACCAACATAAGACATAAAAGTTAGTGTAATAACTTGATTCCAGTGCATATCCTATGGTGAATATTGGAACTGTTCCAATACATATTATTGCGCATAACATGACCCCACAGGATATAACATTATCCAAGGGGACTACCATAGGATATGCACTGGAATCAAGTTATTACACTTTTGGATTCCAGAATAATGTAATTGGGCTAATACCTGATGGATACTTAACTGACGAACAATTAATAGAACAATCCTTTGCATCTATGCCAGAGGGTCTATTTAATATTCAGTCCATTTATCAATTCAGCTCAGAGGAAGGCATCTGTAAAATTGAAGAAGCCTCTCTAGTGTTTGATCAGCCAATCAAACAGCAAGATTACCCCAATTCCCAGAGTCATGGAAGCAATGTGAATTATAATCAAGGGGATCTCACCTCTAGGTTGGAAGAAGCCTATGAAATAGGGCAGCCTGAAATCTTTTCAGGATTTCAGCAAATAGTCGAAGAGCAAATATCCTTAGCTAATGGCTGTTCCAGCGATGATGAACGCCAACAGCTGCGAGAACTCCTGATGGAGTACAAGGATATTTTTGCTAAGGATTCTTATGACTGTGGTACTACAGACTTGCACATTGCAAGAATACAAACAGATCCCGATGCACCACCTGTATTTGTCAAACAATGCAGACTTCCCTTAGCCTCATATGATTCTCTTGCAGAGATTATAAGGAATTTGGAAGAAAGAGGTATTATCAGACAGGTGCACAGCTCATATAATAACCCTATTCTAGGTGTTCTCAAGCCCAATGGACAATGGCGTTTGTGTGCTGACTTAAGACAGCTAAACAAACGAGTCAGTGTACATGTCTGGCTGACATTGACCAGTGCCTAGCGCAAATGCAGGGATCCAAAATATTTACTGCCATTGATTGTGCGCAGGGATATTGGACCATAAAGGTACATGAGGAGGACCAGTATAAGCTAGCATTCTCTTTCCAAAAGGTCCAATACGCATTCCAGAGACTTCCATTTGGATACATAAATTCTGGACATGAATTTGCTGTATTCATGCATAAGGCTATGCCTGATGCACTGGAAAGGGGGACCTTATCTTATGTTGATGATGTTTTAATCAAAAGCACAGACTTTGAAAAGCACATTGCAGAGCTTAAACACGTCCTTAGCCAACTTAAAAGGGCAGGTGTCAAATTATCCCTACAGAAAGCTCAATGGTGCCGCACTCGTGTAAACTTCTTGGGACATGAAGTTACTTCTGAAGGGCTAAATCCTCAGAAGAAAAAGGTGGAAGCTATAGTAAATTCTAAAAACCCAACTAACTTAAAGGAATTGAGATCCTTCCTGGGTATGACGAATTATTTTCGCAAATTCATTGATAATTATGCAGAGTTGGCTAAACCACTACTACTTCTTCTAAAGAAGGACGTGAAATGGCACTGGAGTGAGTCTCAAGAGACAGCCATCAAAGAGCTGAAGAGAAAACTCACACAAGCACCTTGCCTAGCGTACCCTGAAGGTGGTAAACCTTTCTTCTTAGAGACAGGTTACACAGATATAAGCATGAGTGCTGTTTTATACCAAAAGCATGATAATTTAAACAAAGCCATTGCTTATGCGAGCAAAAATCTATCCCCAGTGGAAATGAAGTTTAGCGATTGCGAAAAAGCCCTTTATCTACTGTATGGGTTCTACAAAATTTCCGCAGCTATATACAGGGCGAGAGAATTATTGTAGAAACGGCCCACCAGCCTTTGCTATATTTGCAAAATGAGAGAATAAGAGATGGGAATTTGTCAAATAGCCGCATAACAGCGTGGACTCTTTCCTTACAAGGCTGGCCATTAGAAATTCGCTATAAGCAGAATAAAAAGAATCCAGTCGCACAAGGGCTTGCTGAGCTCCACGACTGTACTGATAGAGATCCTGGGGAAGAATTATCAGAAGATGATTTTCTGGAGGAACAATTACTTTCCCCATATAAAATGTACAATGAGGACCATTGTCAAACATTGGGTATATGTTGATGGTTGTTCTTACCATGCCACTATAGATAATAAGCGCAGATTAGTCGCTGGCATTGGTATAACTTGGGCAAATGGATTCTCAAATATATCTATAGGTTTCAACATTGGACCAAAATCCAGTCAAGTTGCAGAACTCACTGATGTTCTCAAAACCATTGAAATGGCTATTGAACATAATATTCATGAATTTGTGATCATAACTGACTCAAATTATGTGCGTGACAGTTTTGTTGAATACCTGCCAACTTGGAAAAGAAATGGCATGCAGAAAAGCAATAACAAACCAGTCAAGCATGGCAAATTGTTCTGCGAGATTGATAATCTGGTGATATCCAATGATTTAACCATACACTGGAAAAAGACCAAGGGTCATTCCAGGGTTCTAGGCCCAGATAAGGAAGGCAATGATCTTGCGGATTCATTAGCCAAACAAGGAGCCATAACTGGAGAACTCCTTAATATTGACCATTTAATGGGTGCAATTCAGGTAGAAGCCATTACCAGAAACCAGGCCAAACAACAGAGTGAGCCTAACCTGGTACAATGGAGTCAGGATTCTCCTAGTGAGGACCTGACCACTAGTCAAAAAGAAGACCCCATTGTAGGCATCTTCTATAAACACATAGAAGATCCTGAAAGCAACCCCATCTCAAAAGATGATTGTATTGGCAAAGAAGATCTTAGAATCTTAATAAAATCTAGATCACAATTCAAGTTACAGGATGGTTTGTTAATTAGAACCTCCAAAACTGGCATCCAGCAATGGGTAGTACCCACCAAGTTCAGAGGTCTAATGCTTCAACATGCCCATGATGCTCCCACATCTGGTCATTGTGGTGCCAAACTCACGTATGAAATATTGCGTGATTATGCTTTTTGGCCACACATGTTGAAAGATGTTCAAACCTACTATCAAGGTTGTTTAATCTGTCTACAGTTCCAACCCACTGCGCCAACGCATAGAGCGCCATTGCAGAAAAGGGGGATGGTGATGCCATGGTCAGATATACAAATTGATTTTATTGGTCCGGTAACAAGGTCATCAAGAGGTAACAAATACATGTTAACCGTGACATGCCTGTTCACTAAATGGGTAGAGTGCATCAGTGCACCTAACAATAGTGCTGAAACATGCGCAGCATTGCTCATCAACCACGTATTTTCCAGATTTGGTTTACCCCAAAGAATCGAGTCAGATCGGGGGACCCACTTCACTAGCGAAGTGATGACCAAAATGTGGAAAATACTAGGGGTTAAAAGAAAGCTCCATATTGCTTATAGAGCTGCCTCAAGTGGTGGTGTAGAGCGTTACAACCAGTCCATTGTTAAAATCCTCAAAAAGTTTGTGAGTGAAACGGGTAAAGACTGGGATATAAAGCTACCTCTAGTCCTAATGGCATTAAGAGCAACTCCAAGTAGTGCTACCAAGATGTCACCTTTTGAACTGATGACTGGTAGAAGAATGGTTCTACCTCAGCATCTACTGTACCGTACATCAGATCAAAACTTGATAAACGCTGCCAATACACATCAATATGTGGAGAACCTAAGAAAGCACCTGCAATATGCCTTTGCATTTGCTCAAAGGAATTTAGAAAGAGCCACAACTGCCACTAAAACCTATTATGATCTCAAAACGTCCAAAAAGGAATATGAAATAAATGATAAAGTTTATCTTTATAACTTTGGAAGAGATCAGGTTAGGGAGAAGAAATTTCTTCCCTCATGGAAAGGTCCTTTTGTCATTACTGACAAAATATCTCCAGTGGCCTATAAAATAAGTATCCCCAAAAATGAAAGTTTCATAGATAAATGGGTCCATATCAATCAATTGCGAGCATCCCAGATCCCAACTACAAGTCATAGAGGGAGAATGAAGTGTCATATCCCCAAATGCACTAAAGACATACTGTAGTTTGAAGATGACTGGCTCAAAAATAACGGACTTTCTACTTAAAGGACTGCCTCTGATGTATACGGCCAATATCCTCACCGAGTACCACTGACTTTGATCCAATTCAAATACATGTGTCCTACATATATTTGAATTTGAAAGGGGGAATTATGCCAGGGCACAGGTAAATACATATTTATATATATATGTATGTCAATAGGACAGGGAAATGTGTTTATGTATGAAACCAAATTTTTATCAGATATTACTGGAATAAGGTTTAAATTCTGGTGTCAGGATTTGATTCACAAAACTCCCACAAGTTTGAATAAACATTTCAGGACTAAACTACAGACAGGATGTCTCCAAAGGCTTGACACTAAAGCATTTGCTCACTAGATGAAAATACAAACATGTTTTACCATAATTGAGAGTTAACATAGCCTTTGAAGCCCACTTCCTGCTATAAAAAAAAAAAAAAAAAACAGCATTTTGATGCATAGATCAGGATACCATTTGTTTTTCAAAGTGGAAATGTGTGATAAACTCCCTACTCCTCACAGAGGAACCTGTTAGTCTAGTTTCAAATGACATGTTTTGTGAGAATGTCAGCATTACTCTCAGGTACAAAAAGACCTCATGTGGTGAGTAAAAGACGAAGAGTCTGGGGAGGATAACACAGAGAACACACATGGCTCACAATGAAATTTTAAAACAACTATGTTATAGGCAAGTAGAATACACTTCAGCATTATAAGAGAATATATATATTTTTAATGGATATATGACGGTCTTTTATATGATAATACATTTACATGAATATATATTGAAATTAAACACATTATATTAAATAGATAATTGCTGCATGGGATATTTATATAGGAAATAAATTCAGAATTAGTATAGATTAAATAACCATTTTAATAATCCCATATTTGAAGTGCATATATATAACATAAATTTTCTATTTTTCATATGGATCATAGAGGAGTGCATGCAGGCAGAACTATTGAAAATGTAAAATAGGCTGTTATTTGGATAGAAATGCCAGGATACTGATAAAATTGTAATGCATTTTAAACTAATAATTAGCAGTATTAAATTGCCTTAATATAATACAATGTTAATAATATAACATATTTGGTATCAGAATAATCAGAAAAAAATAATCTAATACTACCCATCTATAATTGGGGTTATCTATGATTAATGCAGAGAGTATGATCTGATTAAATAACCATTTTATGAGAATAATTATCTTGTTAAAAATGCTTAGAAATTTTAAAAGTGAATTTGTTTTGTCTGTATATCTGCTGCCACCTAAGGGCCAATACCGGTAGGACAGTTAAGGGAATTTAACTGTTCAAAAGATGCGTTGCCATTGTAAACATGCTCAACTCCGTTAAGGGCCAATCCAATCAGGTATTCAAAATACCCAATTAAAAGAGACAAGGAGGGCCACCCATAATTTACCCATGATGGAAAACTAATAAAAAGTGAATGTAGGAAAAAGAAAGGACATATTTTCTGCTGAGCTAAAACTTGTAACTGGTTCCTGCTGGGCGTGAAATACCATTTACTCAAGCAAAGCTAATCTACCTTTCTCATTGATTGCGATATACACTTATTGGTGATCTGAGGTAAAATAATTCCTATTAAGGAATATTGGATATCGATTGCTCTTTACCCTGGTAACGTATTCAAGGTTATTGGTAAGACTATTAGTTAAATTCTAAGTCACTGCAGTTTAAAGTACAGTTGAAAGATTTAAAGAAAGAAGCAGTTTGTATTTCAAGTTAATATTTCATAAGCCTAGGTATTGTTTAAATTTGTATCTGGTAGGCTAAGTGATTTACCTGTGAAAGTTCTGGTGTTTTAAATCAATATTGTATTAGGATAAATTGCAGTTAAATAGCATAATATATATATTATCCTATTGTTTATAAGCACTGTTTAGGATTGTATTGCTTGGATGTTAAAAGTTAAAGGTTTTAGTCCCATTGTGTTAACTGAATGAAAGGCTATTTGTAAATAAGGCTGATTTGTGAAGGTAAATTTTTCTTGGCTTTGTAAGAAGGATAGCATATCTTAATAGTCGGTTTTAACGTATATAATATTGTGTCATATTCTGGTATTGCAAATATATTTCAAAATGTTCATGGATATTAACTAAATAAAAGAATTCAGGTATTTATATTAATTGTATGGTTTCTAGTAGATGCATGTTGGTTAAGGGTTTCTATTTTTAAGGATAATTATTAAATATATTGTGTTATAACCCTGCCATAAGCTGATATATTATTTGGAGAGCACTACTTAGATTTTCATAAATATACTGACATATTGTATTCTTAAAAGGACCTTTATTATTCACATCAGGGTCCTAACATTTACCAACAAAGTTTCATACCAGCAATAGGCCCTTAGTCATGCCTATTGCAGGTCCAAACCTTAGGACCCTGATTTGAATAATACAAGCCCTTTTTAAGAATAAGAGGCTGAAGCCCTAGTTTCCTTTTCTATTATTTTCTTTTGGATATGGTAAGTCTAATGTTCTGTGCCTAAATGTTAATGGCTGTTGATGAGTCATTTTCAACATCGACGCAATCAGACATTTTTATTGTTTATCAGCAAGAATGTTTTACATTTTAATTTCAGTGAAATATGGTCGTATACTTAGGGGCCGATTTCTCAATGTGCGGGCGGACATGATCCGCCGTAGCTGTCAGCATTTAACATTGCACAAGCATTTCTAGTGAAATGCTTTTGCAATGCTGTCCCTGCACATTCGCGGCCAATCGGCTGCTAGCAGGGGGTGTCAATAATCCCGATTGGATCGGGATGATTGATGTCCGCCGCTCAGAGGTGGCGGACGAGTTACTTCTTAACCTGAATGCTCGTACGGAAAAGGCAGCTTGACTGCATGATAAATCGACTGTCCTGTTTTTCCTGTTTGTATCTGTTTTTATTCAAACTCTTAATACTTAACAATTTACAAAGCCATTGTTAACTTATCAAATACAACAGCTTGATAAACCTCTAGACAACAGGTTTTAAATGACCACAGAGTACCCCAAAACGTTTTTTATGGCCACCGCCATATTGCATGACATTAGGAAGCAACATCCCTAAACAGATCTCTATCTGCTCAATCAGATCAAGTTAAACAAAATAATAATAAACACTTTTACAGTAATAAAAATAAGCAAAATAAATAACCCAACAGAAACCATGTGACTGCTGTACCCATAATACCCCTCTTCATATCCCTTAGAGAGACACACACACATATCTCTATAGCTTTGAAGCGCAACAGGTTAACTTCGCACACGTCACATATTAACATCACGACACGCTATAAAAAGGACCTATTGACCATTAGATCCTTCAACCTGTAATGTTATCACTAAAACCCAAAAAAACACTATTTTTTTTCATATATTGTGCACATTTAGGGTTAGATTACAAGTGGAGCGCTAAATATCCCTAACCCTCCACAGTGTAATACCAGTGCACGATAATGCTAGGAAGCATTGCGCTCACGAGAGCGCGCTTCCATAGGCCCCTATGGGAGCCTCATTCTGATGCTGTCAGAGACGACATCAGAACCTAAGCGCAGCATTGACAGCATTTTTAAATATACAGTATATGTATATAAGCATAAACCTATATATATACAGGGAACACACAGTTCCCATAAACCGCAATGTAAAGGCACTTTTTATTGCCTTTTTTCTAACACCGCACACCTGCCAAGTTTAAAGCCCCAAAACTGCCTAGTGCAGTTGTTTTTTATTTTAAAAAAAGCTAAAAAAAAATTAGATAAAAAACTATAACGCCCTCTATTTTAGGGGCATTTGGGGCACTTTTAAAAAATTAACCAGAGATCTAATCTCTGGTTAAGTTTCTGAGCACTAATTTCTACCGGGAGCTTGTGGTTGCAATAATCAGCCACTTGTAATGGCTGATTATTTATAGCACGCCCGCAAACGAGCGATAATTTAGCGCTCTACTTATAATCTAGCCCTTAATTTTAAGATTGCAAAATTGTGAGATCAGCGGCACAGATAATGATTTTGTGTTGTTTTCGGGAAGTAACAAATAGAGAAAAAAAAACACACTAAAAATTACCAACTGACTTTCAGAAACCTACCAAAAACAAGATTGTGACTAGACTGCTATTTGGCTTTTTGCTGAGTCGGATGTCTTTGTGTGAAAGCACAACACACAAAATATGTGCAAATCCAGATCATTGTGTGTTGATTTTTACAAGAATAAATATGGCTCTGAAAAGACCCGAATGCTACGGACAGCAGCCATATTGTTATTTATTGTGCACATGTCTAATCGTAAACAACCCAACCCTACAATACCATTATGCACTAACATGTCAGACTATTTTATTTTATGTCCCTTTAAATTTCAAAGAATTATACAAACTTTTCGATCACTTTTTATGCACTATGTTTGCGCTTGCGACTTTTCTCACAGTTGCAAAACATTACGATTTTATTGCATAAATCCACAGACTAACATTAGAAGTAACCACATACATTGTTGTTGTAACTATCCCAGAATAGGCAGGCACAAATGCTACAAAAAAGGTATTTGCTCATCTAATAATTAATACAAAGTAACAGTGCATTGTTGATAATGTTTATAAATACGTTTTTTAATGTACTATGGTTTGGGAAGAGTTCTTGTGGTTGCAGCTTTTACCATATGAGTAGTTGGTGCAGAGAGAGTGACACACACACACACACACACACATACACACACACACACACACAGATATAGATGTGTATATCTATCTCTATATACAGATGTGTATATCTATATCTATCTACAGATGTGTATAGCTATCTCTATATACAGATGTGTATATCTATATCTATCTACAGATGTGTATAGCTATCTCTATATACAGATGTGTATATCTATATCTATCTACAGATGTGTATAGCTATCTCTATATACAGATGTGTATATCTATATCTATCTACAGATGTGTATAGCTATCTCTATATACAGATGTGTATATCTATATCTATCTACAGATGTGTATAGCTATCTCTATATACAGATGTGTATAGCTATCTCTATATACAGATGTGTATATCTATATACAGGTGTGTATATCTATCTCTATATACAGATGTGTATATCTATCTCTTTAAATGTGTATATCTATCTCTATATACAGATGTGTATATCTTTCTCTTTAGATGTGTATATCTATATCTATATACAAATGTATATATCTATCTCTATAGATGTGTATATCTATCTCTATATACAGATGTGTATATCTATCTCTATATACAGATGTGTATATATTTATCTCTATATACAGATGTGTATATCTATCTCTTTAGATGTGTATATCTATATCTATATACAAATGTGTATATCTATCTCTATATACAGATGTGTATATATTTATCTCTATATACAGATGTGTATATCTATCTCTTTAGATGTGTATATCTATATCTATATACAAATGTGTATATCTATCTCTATAGATGTGTATATCTATATACAGATATGGACAAAAGTATTGGTACCCTTCAACTTTTGTTAGGAAAAATGCACACATTTCTCTGAACTAAGTAAAAATTGAGTATTTAGTATCCAACATTCTTTATTTCAAATGTAATAGGACAGAAACTTCACTTTTGATTTATGATTTCACATATTACTATAAACAGTAAAACAAATGAGAATGGTACGGACAAAATATTGCTACTCTTAAAGGGACACTGAACCCAATTTTTTTTCTTTCATAATTCAGATAGAGCATGAAATTTTAAGCAACTTTCTAATTTACTTCTATTATCAAATTTTCTTCATTCTCTTGGTATCATTATTTGAAATGCAAGAATGTAAGTTTAGAAGCCGGCCCATTTTTGGTGAACAACCTGGGTTGTCCTTGCTGATTGGTGGATGAATTCATCCACCAATAAAAAAAGTGCTGTCCAGAGTTCTGAATAAAAAAAAAGCTTAGATGCCTTCTTTTTCAAATAAAGATAGCAGAAGAATAAAGAAAAATTGATAATAGGAGTAATTAGAAAGTTGCTTAAAATTGCTGCTCTATCTGAATCACGAAAGAAAAAAATTTGGGTTCAGTGTCCCTTTAACCTAATATTTAGTAGCACGGCCTTTGGAGACAATAATGGCAATCAAGCACTTTCTATAGCTCTGTATAAGATTTCTACACTTTTCAACTGGGATTTGGGCCCATTCTTCTTAAGCAAACTGCTCCAGTTCTGTCAGGTTTTATGGGTGCCTTTTCCCAACTACTTGTTTCATCTCTTTCCACAAAAGATCTGGACTCATATAAGACAACTTCATAACAGTCTAATGCTTGCTTCTCATTCATTCTTGGGTGCTTTTTGAGGTATGTTTTGGGTCATTATCCTGCTGAAGGACCCATGACCTACAACTGAGACACAGCTTTCTGACACTGGGCAGTATGTTTTGCTCCAGAACGCCTTGATAGTCTTCTGATTTCATTGTGCCCTGCACAGATTCCAGGCACCCAGTGCCAGAAGCACCAAAGCAACCCCAAAATATTACTAAGCCTCTTCCATGTTTTACATTAGAGATGGTGTTTTTTTCTTTGAAAGCTTCTTTTTTCCTTCTTTAAACATGGACTTGTGATTTGCCAAAAAGCTCTACTATTGTTTCATCTGTCCAATGGACATTCTCCCAGAAGAACTATGGCTTGTCCATGTGCATTTTGCCAAACTCCAGTCAGGCTTTTTTTGTGTATTTCTCTTACATGTTGGGCCTTCCTGGGTTTTCTACCATGGAGTCCATTTTCATTCAGACAGCAACGGACGGTGCAACTTGAAACTGTTGCACCATGAGCTTCAACGTCGGCTGTTTTGAAGTTGTCCTTGGTTCTTTCTCCACTATTCAAACAATCATTCTAATCATTCTTAAAGACAATTTTCCTCTTGTGGCCACATCCAGGGATGTTGGCTACTTCTCTTTGTGCCTTAAACTTCCTAATAATATTAACAACAGTGCTCACAGGAACATCAAGCTCTTTAGAAATGGTCTTGTAGCCTTTACATTGACCTTGCTTGGTTATTACCTTCTTTCTATCCTCCTCAGGCAACTCTATGGTTTTCTTTCTCTTTTCCATGTTCAGTGTAACATACAACAGAGTGAGCACTTTTCTCTATATAAACTGGCAGAACAAGTGATTATAAGATTGACGACACCTGTGATACTAATTAAAAGAGAATAATCTGCTTGAAGTATCACTACAAAACAATTATTTATTGTAACTTCTAAAGAGTATCAATAGTATTGTCCAGGTCATTTTATAATATCTTTATGGAATAAGCAAGAATTTGCTCCAATAATTTGGGCCGAATTATCAATGTACGGACGGACATTATCAGCTGTAGCGGATCATGTCTGCCGCACATCGATAAATGCCGACTAGAAATGCTTGTGCAATGCCGCCCCCTGCACATTCGTGGACAATCGGCCGCTAGCAGGGGGTGTCAATCAACCCGATCATATGCGATTGGGCTGATTGCTGTCCGCCACCTCAGAGGTGGCAAACAAGTTAAGGAGCAGCGGTCTTAAGACCACTGTTTCTTAACTCCTTTTCCGAAAAGCCTGAGGGCTCGCGCGGAAACAGCTGCACACAGCTCCATATGGAACCTGATACATCGGCCCCATTATACACAATTGCATAATGTATGGATGACAAAAGATTTTAATTTCAACATTGTTCAGGGCAAATGGTGGATTTATTTAATTATAGTGTATGCATACTTTAAAATGCAGGGGACCAATACTTTTGGACACACACACATAAATATATATTGTATGTATATATATATATATATATATATATATTTATACACTACATACACACGCACATAAATATATATATACACACTACATACACACGCACATATATACTGTATATATATATATATATATATTATATACACGCACAAACACACACACATATATATTATATATTATACACACTGTGATATTCTTAAGCAGAGGAAATACATATACTGCCACACACTAACACTATCAGCAGCATACTCAAGCACACAGATACACACATTCTGAGAAACAGTGACACAAATACAAAAACGGATGGTCCACAACACCTTAATGTAACAAATTATTTATTTAGAAAGCATAAAACAGCAATTTGACTTATGCATGATTAAGGGGCCTGTCCCCGAAACGTCGCATTAACTTGCTGTTTTATGCTTTCTAAATAAAGAATTTGTTACATTAAGGTGCTGTGGACCATCCGTTTTTGTGAGTATCATTTTGGAGAGTTGGCAGTCTCCTTTATCTACGTGCACCTGTTTGTGCTGTGCTATCTGAACTGTTGGCAAAAACAAAAGCATAGGTTCACAAGGACATATATAAATATATATATACACACACACAAAAAATAACTCATAATCATATATAGTTGTTCCTCTTTAAGATTACATTTATGCATATACACAGACACACCAACGCACATTCAAGCAGTGAAAGACATTTAGATATGCCCACACACAATGACTCACACACACACACACACACTCAAGAACACACTCAAGCAGAGGCAAGCTTGCACACACACAGACTGAGACACAGTCCACATAAATACTAACATACTGAGAGACAGGCTCAAGCACAAACACACACATACACTAACACACACAAGCACACACATGCAGATACACAGACACAGCAACAGACACTCAAGCAGTGAAAGACATTTAGATCTGCCCACACACAATTACTCACACACACACACTCAGGAACACATTCAAGCAGAGGCAGGCTTGCATGCACACACACACACTGAGACACAGTGCAAAATAAATACTTACTTACTCAGAGGCAGACTCAAGCATACACACCTAAACATACACACTCACTGACCCACATTTACTAACACTTTCAAACACATACATACAGATACACAAACACACACATTGTGACACACATGCAAATTTAATCAAGGACAGTCTTAAGCACAGGCAGACCTACAAACACATAAACAGTGAAGCATACATTGTACTGACAAGGTAAAGCAGTCACATGAATCCAACTATGCACAGTTACACTGACATACAAACACACTGAAGCACAGATATACAGATAGACACAGTGACATACACATACAAATTACAAATGCAGTGACACACACACAGTGACACACACACACACACAGTGACACACACACAGTGACACACATTGACACACACATACAGTGGGGCGCAGTGGCACCCAGACTCCTCTGCACACATCTCAGGAACCCTCCTCTCCATGTCACACAATCTCAGTCCTGGACTTTATTTTCAGCAGCATTTCTTGCCAGTCCCTTCTTGCATCAGTCCTCCTTCTCCTCCCCCTCTGTAAGGTCTGTTTCTCCCCTCATCTTTTCCTCCCCCTGTCTCACACCCACCCTTCCCCCTCCTCCCCCTCTCTTCTTTCTCACACACCCTTTGCAGTATTTGGAAATGAGAAAATCATCTATTACCCAGCCACTTGAGCTGAGTTTTGCGCATGGCTCCTCCCCCTAACTCATCTTCACCCCCAAAATATATGCACCTGCACCCTATTAACCCCTTAGCTCCAACATACTACATTCAATGCAACTCCATTTACATTCCAGGTTTGATCCATCATATCCTCTTCCTCATCCCCCTAACCAAAAAAGGTAATTAACCCCTGAATTTCCAGACTTAGTCCCTTGGTCGACAAAGAGGGTTCTTTGGCAGCCCATGGGTTAATCCGTTGGCACAACAGGCCGGCTGCTTAAACAGTATTCAGACAAGCATCCTATAAATGTTTAATTGTAACCACTATCCACTTTGGGGACAGATAATAAATAGTCATATCAATTGAAAAGGTTTCTTCAAAGGAGGGGGCTGTGGTGCGCTGCTCTCAGCTCGTGGCTATCGATTTTCTCCCGGCCGGGGAGGGATAGCATATTCTATTCTGTGCAATGTTTCTCTGCAGATTATGTTAAGAGGCAGGCTTGGCTGAGGAGAGGCACAGCGGATGCGCTATGCGTGTTTAATGCGTCAAACACTTCTCATCGCTCAATGGAAGCACTTAGCAATTCAGAGCATGTCCCATCCCAGCTAAGCTCCAAAGCAGAAGGACGGACCACTGGGTCCCACTGGCGGCAGGCTGCTGGGCTGGTGTCTGAGCAGTGTCCAGTGTGTGTGTCTGTCTGTATGAGTGTGTGTGCCTGTATGTGTGTGTGAGAGCAGTGTGTGTGTCTGTCTGTATGAGTGTGTGTGCCTGTATGTGTGTGTGAGAGCAGTGTGTGTGTCTGTCTGTATGAGTGTGTGAACCTGTATGTGTGTGTGAGAGCAATGTGTGCCTGTATGTGTGTGTGAGAGCAGTGTGTGTGTCTGTATGAGTGTGTGTGCCTGTATGTGTGTGTCTGAGCAGTGTGTGTCTCTCTGTATGAGTGTGTGCCTGTATGTGAGCAGTGTGTGTGTATGAGTGTGTGTGTGTGCCTATATGTGTGTGTGAGAATTGTGTGTGTGTCTGTCTGTATGAGTGTGTGTGCATGTATGTGTGTATCTGAGCAGTGTGTGTCTCTCTGTATAAGTGTGTGTGCCTGTATGTGTGTGTGAGCAGTGTGTGTGTGTCTGTATGTGTGTGTGTGTGTGTGTGTGTGTGTGTGTGTGTCTGTGTGTGTGTGTCTCTGTCTGTATGAGTGTTTATACCTGTATGTGTGTGTGTGTGTGTGTGTGTCTGTCTATGTGTTTGTGTGTATGAGTGTGTGTGACTGTATGTGTGTGTGAGCAGTGTGTGTGTGTTTGTATGAGTGTGTGTGCCTGTATGTGTGTGTGTGTTTGTCTGAGTGTGTGTACCTGTATGTGTGTGTGAGCAGTGTGTGTATTTATGTGTGTGTCTGTTTGTATGAGTGTGTGTGTCTGTATGTGTGTGTCTGTGTGAGTGAGCAGTGTGTGTATTTATGTGTGTGTGTGCCTGTATGTGTGTGTGTGTGAGCAGTGTGTGTCTGTGTGGTATATGTGTGTATAAGTGTGTGCATGACTGTGTATGTATGTATGTGTGCCTGTCCGTATGAGTGTGTGTGCCTGTATGTGTGTGTGGGCAGTGTATGTGTGGTATATGTGTGTATGCCTGTGCGTGAGAGTGTGTGTGTGTGTATGAGTGTGTGTGTGAGACTTGTGTATGTATGTGTGTATGTCTGTATGAGTGTGTATGCCTGTATGTGTGTGTGTATATGTGTGTGTGAGCAGTGTGTGTCTGTGTGGTATATGTGTGTGTGTATAAGTGTGTGTATGACTGTGTATGTATGTGTGTCTGTCTGTATGAGTGTGTGTGCCTGTATGTGTGTGTGTGGTATATGTGTGTATGTCTGTGCGTGAGAGTGTGTGTGTGTGCGTGTATGAGTGTGTATGTATGTATGAGTGTGTGTGACTGTATGTATGTGTGTATGTCTGTATTAGTGTGTGTGTGTGTGTGAGAGCAGTGTATGTCTGTGTGGTATATGTGTGTATGTCTGTGCGTGAGTGTGTGTGACTATGAGTGGATGTGTCTGTATATGGGTATGACTGTATGTGTGCTTGTCTGTGTGACTATGTATGTTTGTGTTTGTATGGATGAGTGTGCGTGTCTGTGTGACTATATATGCGTGTGTGTATGAGTGTCTGTATGTGTGTATGAGTATGTGTGTATCTGTATGACTGCATCTGTGTGTGTATGAGTGTGTGTGACTGTATATGTGTGTGTGTGTGTGTGTAATTTGTGGCATATATAACAAGGTATGCATATAAAGGGCTTATATGCCCCTACGGCAGCAAGTTCTCTCAAGAACTTGCTCGCCGCCATTTATCAAGCAGCGGTCACCAGACCGCTGCTTCCTTAGCCTCTTCGCCACCTCTAATGTGGCGATATACAATCTCCTCGGTCTAGTCAGACCGAGGAGATTGACAGCTCCTGCCCGCGCGTGATTGGCTGTGCACAGGCAGGGGGCGGGATTGCACGCGAGCGTAAAATTGCGCTCGTGTGCAATGGCGAATACCTGCGGGTATTTTTGCCCCGCCACAGGCGAGCTGAGGCGTACAGGGGCGCGTATACGCGCTCCTGTACGCCTCAGCTTTAATAAATCTAGCCCATAATGTGTCATGTTATTTAGGGTGGTGTCACAAGTTGTGTGATGTATTCACAAAGTATGTTTGTATTTTTGTTATATTTATGTGTGTCTTTACATATAATGTGTGGTATTTAAGTTGTGTGTCCATGTGTTGCATACAATGTATTAGCTATATAACTGTGTGTGTTATATTAGCTATATGTTTGTATAATATATAGGCTATACAAGTGTATTATGTTCATGATATATTAGCTATATATATATGTGTGTGTTTGTAGTACGTGTGTAATATCTTACTGTGTGTAATATCTTACTTATTTGTGTGAATTGTGTGTGTGTGATATATTAACTATATATTTGTGTGTATTTTATGTGATAACTTAGTCACATTTCTGTGACATAATTCTGGTGTGTTTGTAATTTTTTGCTGTATATCTGTTTGCTTTGTCTGCATGATTCATTCACTTTGTGCACGTGTGCTATCTGATTAATTCAAGTTAAACCTAAATTTGTGTAGTATGCGTTTGATTCATTGCTTTGTGTAACGTGTATGTATGTTTCATTTGCTGTGTGTTAGTGCTATAAGTGTGTGCTATATTAGCTATATGAAAGTGTATGTATAAGACCAGGCCTATCTTTATGCGCCTCTAAGCACAGAAATGCAGTCAGAATTTTATACCAAAAGCACTGATGCTATCGAAACCAAAATCCCTCAGATAAAACACATTTGTTAAAAAAAAAAAACAAGACTTTTTTTCAGTTAGAGCTGTACAGCCTGAAATATTTTTAACAAAAAAATCTAGGTAATAAAACACAGAATTTCAGTACAACTAATGCAAAAATGTAATTGACTAATATTTATATTTAATAATATAATAGAAAGATATTATTTTTATTTGCTACAAATGATTCTGTTATTGCAGACACCAAAACAATTTCTAACCCTTATTGTAATTTCCTTTAATTTTGCTCTTAAAATAACCTGGTAATGCAGGGCAGACCCCAAACAAGAATCAGGTTTATTTGTATGTCCGCTAAGATGACCAAAGTAAAGTATAGGAGACCCCAGAGCAGATGCCTCTCCAGTGCGCCCAGTATCTACAGCGTTATGCCCACCTCACACATACTTTATGCCACATCAGAACTCAGACTAGTTGTACACACCCTGAGTCTCCTTTTATGCCAGTTGGATGCCCACATAAGGCACTAAACCAGATGATCAACCCCTGTAACCACTTTTATGCCAGCTAGATGCCCACATCAGACCCCAAACCAGATGCACAACCCTATAACCCTTTTTTACCACCTGGATGCCCACATCAGACTCCAAACCAGATGCATGCCCCCTGCAATCCCTTTTATGCCAGTTGTATGCCAGCATCAAACTCCAAAAATTTATACCCCAGCAACCAATTTATGACAGCTGGATGCCCACATCAGATCACAGACCAGATGCATACCCATGAAACCCCTTTAAGTTAACATAGTGCGTGAGACAAAACCCATGCCCTCTGCACTCCTCTTATACCAGCTATATGGTCACATCACCCAACAGACTAGCTGTTCTACCTATTTGCCAGTTATACGGGCACATCAGCATAAGGATCATTAGATGCGTTTGCCCTGCACATGGTGTATACCAGCTATATGATCAGACGTACACCCTGTGCACCACCTGTTTGCCAGTTATACGGGCACATCAGCATAAGGATCATTAGATGCCCTTGCCCTGCACATGGTGTATACCAGCTATATGATCAGACCTAGATCAGATGTATACCCTGTGCACCACCTGTTTGCCAGTTATACGGTCACATCAGCATAAGGATCATTAGATGCCGTTGCCCTGCACATGGTGTATACCAGCTATATGATCAGACCTAGATCAGATGTATACCCTGTGCACCACCTGTTTGCCAGTTATACGGTCACATCAGCATAAGGATCATTAGATGCCGTTACCCTGCACATGGTGTATACCAGCTATATGATCAGACGTACACCCTGTGCACCACCTGTTTGCCAGTTATACGGTCACATCAGCATAAGGATCATTAGATGCCCTTGCCCTGCACATGGTGTATTCCAGCTATATGATCAGACGTACACCCTGTGCACCACCTGTTTGCCAGTTATACAGTCACATCAGCATAAGGATCATTAGATGCGTTTGCCCTGCACATGGTGTATACCAGCTATATGATCAGACGTACACCCTGTGCACCACCTGTTTGCCAGTTATACGGTCACATCAGCATAAGGATCATTAGATGCCCTTGCCCTGCACATGGTGTATACCAGCTATATGATCAGACGTACACCCTGTGCACCACCTGTTTGCCAGTTATACAGTCACATCAGCATAAGGATCATTAGATGCGTTTGCCCTGCACATGGTGTATACCAGCTATATGATCAGACCTAGATCAGATGTATACCCTGTGCACCACCTGTTTGCCAGTTATACGGTCACATCAGCATAAGGATCATTAGATGCCCTTGCCCTGCACATGGTGTATACCAGCTATATGATCAGACGTACACCCTGTGCACCACCTGTTTGCCAGTTATACGGTCACATCAGCATAAGGATCATTAGATGCCCTTGCCCTGCACATGGTGTATACCAGCTATATGATCAGACGTACACCCTGTGCACCACCTATTTGCCAGTTATACGGTCACATCAGCATAAGGATCATTAGAGGCCTTTGCCCTGCACATGGTGTATACCAGCTATATGATCAGACGTACACCCTGTGCACCACCTGTTTGCCAGTTATACGGTCACATCAGCATAAGGATCATTAGATGCCCTTGCCCTGCACATGGTGTATACCAGCTATATGATCAGACGTACACCCTGTGCACCACCTGTTTGCCAGTTATACAGTCACATCAGCATAAGGATCATTAGACGCCTTTGCCCTGCACATGGTGTATACCAGCTATATGATCAGACGTACACCCTGTGCACCACCTGTTTGCCAGTTATACAGTCACATCAGCATAAGGATCATTAGACGCCTTTGCCCTGCACATGGTGTATACCAGCTATATGATCAGACGTACACCCTGTGCACCACCTGTTTGCCAGTTATACAGTCACATCAGCATAAGAATCATTAGACGCCCTTGCCCTGCACATGGTGTATACCAGCTATATGATCAGACGTACACCCTGTGCACCACCTGTTTGCCAGTTATACAGTCACATCAGCATAAGAATCATTAGATGCCCTTGCACTGCACATGGTGTATACCAGCTATATGATCAGACGTACACCCTGTGCACCACCTGTTTGCCAGTTATACGGTCACATCAGCATAAGGATCATTAGATGCCCTTGCCCTGCACATGGTGTATACCAGCTATATGATCAGACGTACACCCTGTGCACCACCTGTTTGCCAGTTATACGGTCACATCAGCATAAGGATCATTAGATGCCCTTGCCCTGCACATGGTGTATACCAGCTATATGATCAGACGTACACCCTGTGCACCACCTGTTTGCCAGTTATACAGTTACATCAGCATAAGGATCTTTAGACGCCTTTGCCCTGCACATGGTGTATACCAGCTATATGATCAGACGTACACCCTGTGCACCACCTGTTTGCCAGTTATACGGTCACATCAGCATAAGGATCATTAGATGCCCTTGCCCTGCACATGGTGTATACCAGCTATATGATCAGATGTACACCCTGTGCACCACCTGTTTGCCAGTTATACAGTCACATCAGCATAAGGATCATTAGACGCCTTTGCCCTGCACATGGTGTATACCAGCTATATGATCAGACCTAGATCAGATGTATACCCTGTGCACCACCTGTTTGCCAGTTATACGGTCACATCAGCATAAGGATCATTAGACGCCCTTGCCCTGCACATGGTGTATACCAGCTATATGATCAGACCTAGATCAGATGTATACCCTGTGCACCACCTGTTTGCCAGTTATACGGTCACATCAGCATAAGGATCATTAGACGCCCTTGCCCTGCACATGGTGTATACCAGCTATATGATCAGACGTACACCCTGTGCACCACCTGTTTGCCAGTTATACGGGCACATCAGCATAAGGATCATTAGATGCCCGTGCCTGCACATGGTGTATACCAGCTATATGATCAGACGTACACCCTGTGCACCACCTGTTTGCCAGTTATACGGTCACATCAGCATAAGGATCATTAGACGCCCCTTGCCCTGCACATGGTGTATACCAGCTATATGATCAGACGTACACCCTGTGCACCACCTGTTTGCCAGTTATACGGTCACATCAGCATAAGGATCATTAGACGCCTTTGCCCTGCACATGGTGTATACCAGCTATATGATCAGACCTAGATCAGATGTATACCCTGTGCACCACCTGTTTGCCAGTTATACGGTCACATCAGCATAAGGATCATTAGACGCCCTTGCCCTGCACATGGTGTATACCAGCTATATGATCAGACGTACACCCTGTGCACCACCTGTTTGCCAGTTATACGGTCACATCAGCATAAGGATCATTAGACGCCCTTGCCCTGCACATGGTGTATGCCAGCTATATGATCAGACGTACACCCTGTGCACCACCTGTTTGCCAGTTATACGGGCACATCAGCATAAGGATCATTAGACGCCCCTGCCCTGCACATGGTGTATACCAGCTATATGATCAGACGTACAGTACACCCTGTGCACCACCTGTTTGCCAGTTATACGGTCACATCAGCATAAGGATCATTAGACGCCCTTGCCCTGCACATGGTGTATACCAGCTATATGATCAGACCTACACCCTGTGCACCACCTGTTTGCCAGTTATACGGTCACATCAGCATAAGGATCATTAGACGCCCTTGCCCTGCACATGGTGTATGCCAGCTATATGATCAGACGTACACCCTGTGCACCACCTGTTTGCCAGTTATACGGTCACATCAGCATAAGGATCATTAGACGCCCTTGCCCTGCACATGGTGTATACCAGCTATATGATCAGACGTACACCCTGTGCACCACCTGTTTGCCAGTTATACGGTCACATCAGCATAAGGATCATTAGA